>NC_092788.1:32515184-32538186 GCF_047496795.1 Chiloscyllium punctatum
AACCTGTTGGACTATAACCTGGTGTTGGGTGATTTTTAACATTGAAAAGGCATCTGGATGGGGACGTGAATAGGAAGGGTTTAAGAGTGGATACGGGCCAAATGGGTGAATGGAGGATATCTGGGGGACGGGGACCAGTTTCGGATTTCCAGCGTCCGCAGTCATTCGCTTTCAAATGAAGCCAGGGCCCTGACACAGATCAGGAAAAGCGGGGCGCTGAGACAGCGTCCGTGGGAAGCCCCTGCATACTGCCCTATGGTCTGTGAAACAGGGGCGCCACAGGAGCGCAGATCAAAAGTGCCGTCACGAGAAGCCGACCAGCCTTGGATCAGGACGCTGGTGAGGCCTTTCAGACAAAGTAACAACCTTTAAAAGATATCTGGATAAAGTACACGATTAGGAAAGGGATACGAGCCAGGAGCAAGCAGGTGGGTACTAGTTTAGTGCGGGATTACGGTCTGCACGGCCTGGTTGGGCCGAAGGGTCTGTTTCCAGGCTGCAGTGACCAGCTCCTACCAGGTTCCACGGCCATCACGTCGTCGTCGTCATCGTCGTCCAGGATCTCGATCACTTCGGACACCTTGGCGCTGTCCTTCCCGGTTCCTTCCTCGGTGGAGGCCTCCTCATATTGCAGGCCCAGGTTGTTGTACAGGTCCTTCACCATCAACTCGCACATGTCCACCGACCTGGGGGGGGGGGGGGCACACAAAGCCAGGGCACCAGTGAGAACCCAACAGAACCCGAATATGCAATTACACCCCCCCCCCCCCACCCTTGGAAGGGCACAAACGCGAAGGAGGGAGGGAGGGGGAGAAAGTGGGGGGTGCACAAGAGACAGAGACAGAGACGAGAGGGGTGAGAGAGAGAGAGAGAGAGAGAGAGAGAGAGAGAGAGAGAGAGAGAGAGAGAGAGAGAGATCACGTGAGAGAGAGGGAGAGGAAAACAGGGGGAATGGTGTGTGCAAGCGAGAGAGAGAGAGAGAGAGAGAAAAAAGAGGGGAATTGCGCATGAGAGAGAGAGAGAGAGACAGGGGGAAATCACGCACGCACGTGTGAGAGAGAGAGAGAGAGAGAGAGGGGAGAGAAGAGAGAGGAGGAACACGCAAGTAAGAAAGAAAGAGAGAAAGACAGGGGGATCATACACAAGAGAGAAAGAGCGAAAAAGAGAGGGGGAATCACATGCGTGCAAGAGAGAGGGGAATCATGCGAGAGAGACAGAGGGAGGAGAATCGCGAGACAGAGAGAGAGAATGAAAGATCACATCAGGGGGAAAGGATCGTGAGCGAGAGACAGAAAGAGAGAAGGGGAGATCAAGGAGAAGGGGAGTGGGCGAGGGGGGAAGTGGTAGGGAGTGTCGGGGACGGGGACAGGGCGGGGGGGGGAATGCTCTGATGACCTGGACGCGTCTTCGAAGAGCCCGTCGACGTGAGCCATCTCGGCCTCCTTTTTCTCCACCCAGTTCTCCAGCTCCTGTAGGGCAGCACGCCGCTGCTTCAGCAGGTCCACCTTCTCCAGCTCTTGGTCAATCCACTCCCGGATCTCATCCATGGAAAGGCCCAGCTCTTCCACTGCCAGGTCCATGGTCTCAGCAGACGCCATGGTTGTCCTGCTGGAGGACACAGGAGAGCACGCATTAACAGTGCGACAAAGCTTTGTGAGGTGGGGGAAGGGGGTTACACAAGAACCACCCCACCCTCCTCCCAACCGGAGTTAACACACCACGCGGGGAATGCCACACACCCCTCAACGGACTGTAGCTATTGGGCCAGAACAAGGGCACAAGATGATACAAAGAAAACCGTTACACCGAATCATAACACCTCACAGGGTGGAAGCAGGTCATCTGGCTGGGCAAGTCCAAACCGACCCTCCGAGGAGCACCCTGCCAAGAGCCAACTCCAAACCCTGCCACCTCCAGCCCTTCATACGTGCAAGCAGCATTTCCATGGCCAATCCACCCTAACCTGCACATCCCTGGGCACTACAGGACAATTTAGCATGGCCAATCCACCCTAACCTGCACATCCCTGGGGCATTATGGGACAATTTAGCATGGCCAATCCACCCTAACCTGCACATCCCTGGCACTACAGGACAATTTAGCATGGTCAATCCACCCTAACCTGCACATCCCTGGGGCACTGTGGGACAATTTAGCATGGCCAATCCACCCTAACCTGCACATCCCTGGGGCACTGTGGACAATTTAGCATGGTCAATCCACCCTAACCTGCACATCCCTGGGGCACTGTGGGACAATTTAGCACGGCCAATCACCCAAACCTGCTCTTCCCTGGGCACTACGGGACAATTTAGCATGGCCAATCCACCCTAACCTGCACATCCCTGGGCACTATGGGACAATTTAGCATGGCCAATCCACCTAACCTGCACACCCCTGGGCACTACGGGACAATTTAGCACGGCCAATCCACCCTAACCTGTACATCCCTGGGCACTATGGACAATTTATCATGGCCAATCCACCCTAACCTGCACATCCCTGGGTACTATGGGACAATTTAGCATGTCAATCCACCCTAACCTACACATCCCTGGGCACTACGGGACAATTTAGCATGGCCAATCCACCCTAACCTGCACATCCCTGGGCACTATGGGACAATTTAGCATGGCCAATCCACCCTAACCTGTACATCCTGGGCACTATGGGACAATTTAGCATGGCCAATCCACCTAACCTGCACACCCCTGGGCACTACGGGACAATTTAGCACGGCCAATCCACCCTAACCTGTACATCCCTGGGCACTATGGGACAATTTATCATGGCCAATCCACCCTAACCTACACATCCCTGGGCACTATGGGACAATTTAGCACGGCCAATATCCCTGGGCACTATGGGACAATTTATTATGGCCAATCCACCCTAACCTACACATCCCTGGGGCACTATGGGACAATTTAGCATGGTCAATCCACCCTAACCTACACATCCCTGGGCACTATGGGACAATTTAGCATGGTCAATCCACCCTAACCTACACACCCCTGGGCACTATGGGACAATTTAGCATGGCCAATCCACCCTAACCTGCACATCTTCGGAACATGAGGGGGAAACCAGAGCGCCTGAAAGAAATCCACGCAGACGCCACACAGAGTCGCCTGAAGGTATATTCGTACCTCGGCACAGGGAGACAGTAGTACTAACCACTGAGCTGCCTCTTTCAGACAGAGACGACAAATTAGCCACAGTCACCTTTAATGATGGCACAGGCTCTATGGGTCAGATATACCAGTCATACTCCTATGGCAACATCTCCAAGGGCAGGATCTGCTGAGGTGGAGCCATGAACTCGCCAACAGGGGGCTTTCGGAGATGGTCCAGCATGAAGTACAGCCCACTCTGATTCTCAATAATGGATTATTCACAGGAGCCAGCACTGCACAGGGCTACCAGAGAGAGAGCACGAGAGCTCAAGGGGGGGAGGTGGGGGGGGGGGGGGGGGGGAGGAGGGAGGTGGGGGGGAAGGAGGCGGGGAAGGAGAAGGGGGGGGAGAGGGAGATGGGGGGGGAGGGGAAGGAGATGGGGGGGGGAGGGGAAGGAGATGGGGGGGGGGGAGGGGGAAGGAGATGGGGGGGGGGGGAGGGGAAGGAGATGGGGGGGGGGAGGGGAAGGAGATGGGGGGGGGGGGGAAGGAGATGGGGGGGGGGAGGGGAAGGAGATGGGGGGGGGAGGGGAAGGAGATGGGGGGGGGGGAGGGGAAGGAGATGGGGGGGGGGGAGGGGAAGGAGATGGGGGGGGGGGAGGGGAAGGAGATGGGGGGGGGGGAGGGGAAGGAGATGGGGGGGGAGGGGAAGGAGATGGGGGGGGGGGGAGAGGAGATGGGGGGGGGAGGGGAAGGAGATGGGGGGGGAGGGGAAGGAGATGGGGGGGGAGGGGAAGGAGATGGGGGGGGAGGGGAAGGAGATGGGGGGGGAGGGGAAGGAGATGGGGGGGGAGGGGAAGGAGATGGGGGGGGAGGGGAAGGAGATGGGGGGGGAGGGGAAGGAGATGGGGGGGGAGAGGGGAAGGAGATGGGGGGGGAGGGGAAGGAGATGGGGGGGGGAGGGGAAGGAGATGGGGGGGGGAGGGGAAGGAGATGGGGGGGGGAGGGGAAGGAGATGGGGGGGGAGGAGATGGGGGGGGGAGGGGAAGGAGATGGGGGGGGGAGGGGGGAGGAGATGGGGGGGGAGGGGAAGGAGATGGGGGGGGAGGGGAAGGAGATGGGGGGGGAGGGGAAGGAGTTGGGGGGGGGAGGGGAAGGAGTTGGGGGGGGGGAGGGGAAGGAGATGGGGGGGGGGAGGGGAAGGAGATGGGGGGGGAGGGGAAGGAGATGGGGGGGAGGGGAAGGAGAAAGAGAGAGGGAGAGGGAACGAGAAAAGAGAAAAAAAGTGCAGAAAGAGAGGAAGGGGGTAAGGATTAAAAAAAGAGAAAGAAAGAGAATGGGAGAGCTGAGAACTACATTCCCCAGAATGCTCAGCGGGCACGCAGGCGCACTGAGCAGCGGCCGGCCCTCTCGCGCAGGCGCAGTGCTCCGGGAGCCGACACTCCGAGGGAATTTTGAAAAAAAAACCGTGAGGAAAATACGAAACGGGCGAAGGAAAGAGGCAGAAGCACGGCGACCGTGCGGTGTCGGGGGGAGCGTGGATTCGAGAGAGGACGACGGGCAAAAGCTTCTCACCTCGTCCTGCAGGCCGTGAGGCCTGACCCGGCTCCGAATCACTGAAGGCCGCGGCTTCTTTCAGTCTCCTTTATCTGCTCTCGCTCTCCTTCCCCTAACGTGTGATTCCTGCAAAACTGCGGTCGGACGCTAACATCCTTTTTAATTGAAATGCATCACCTTTTTTTTCCCCCCCACGACAGATTTTTTTTGAGGAATAAACACCTCTAACCAACCGCTGCAGGCCCCCTTTCGCCTGCAACCCAGCTTGAACCGGGATTGGCCAATGGCGCTGCCGAGCCCCGCGATTGACGGTGGTGCCGACCAATCGAACGTGGTCCCGCCTCCTCTCCGCTCACGATTGACGGGCCGTCCGTCCAATTGGGTAAGGGTCCACCCCCCCAACCAAGCGCACGGCTTCTGATTGATGGTTGTGCGGACGGTGCAAAGTGGGAATCCCGCCTTCCAGTCGCCTGATCGACAGTGGGACTGCCCAATGAGGTGGGCTCCCACCGGCTGCGTGCATGTTTTAGACCGCGGTCCATCCAATGGACCGTAGTCCCTCCTTTCAGTCCCCTGATGGACGGCGTGATTAGCCAATGACATGAGGGCCCGCCCAGGTTGCGCGCCTTTTGGACGATGCCACGTCCAATCGATTGTGGACCCGCCGTGCAGTGTCCAGATCGACGGCGTCAATATCCAATGAGGTGAGGACCCCGCCGATGGGATGGGCGTGTTGGATATGTATCCCCGTCCAATGGATTGCGGTCACGCCCACTAATCGCCTGATCGACAGTGGCAATACCAAATGAGAGGAGGGACCACCGACAGCTCGCGTCTGTTTGACGGCAGCCCGGTCCAATGAAATGCGAGCTCCACCCGCCAACCTGCTGATAGGCATCGGGAATACGCAATGAGGTGAGGTCCCACCCATCCGGTCCATGTGTTTGATGGGAGTCGCGTCCAATGGGGACGCTTGATTCCCTTGATCGACGGGCGGACTGTCCACTGAGGGGAGACCCCACCCACACACCGAAGGTTTCAGGGAACAACCTCTGGGAGACCTGCATCAACCAACCCAACACTTGACCTCCCCCCCTCCCACTCCGCCAAGGTCATGCAGGTCCTTGACCCCCTCCATCGCCAGACCATGGCCACACACGACGCCTGGAGGACCATCGCCTCGGAACCCTCCAACCCCACGGGATGAATGCAGATTTCTCCACCTTCCTCGTTCCCCCCACCCCCCGCCTGATCTCCGACCCAACCCCTGGATTCAGCACCGCCCTCTTGACCTGATATCGTCTCCCCGACCTCGACCGCCCCCCACCAACCCCCTCTCCGGACTATCACCCCCACACTCACCTACTTCCATTCCCAGCATCCAACCTGCCCCAAATTCCCTCCCCCCTCTAACACCTGACACTTTCACACCAGCCTCACTCCTGAAGGGTGTATATGACCCACCCCGAACCCCTCGATTAGATTCCAGTCTGTAACTCCCTCCCGGGTATCTGTTATTCTGTATATGACCCACCCCGAACCCCTCGATTAGATTCCGGTCTGTAACTCCCTCCCGGGTATCTGTTATTCTGTATATAACCCCCACCCCGAACCCCTCAATTAGATTCCAGTCTGTAACTCCCTCCCGGGTATCTGTTATTCTGTATATAACCCCCACCCCGAACCCCTCGATTAGATTCCGGTCTGTAACTCCCTCCCGGGTATCTGTTATTCTGTATATAACCCCCACCCCGAACCCCTCGATTAGATTCCAGTCTGTAACTCCCTCCCGGGGTATCTGTTATTCTGTATATACCCCACCCCGAACCCCTCGATTAGATTCCAGCCTGTAACTCCCTCCCAGGGTATCTGTTATTCTGTATATACCCCACCCCGAACCCCTCGATTAGATTCCAGTCTGTAACTCCCTCCCGGGTATCTATTATTCTGTATATAACCCACCCCGAACCCCTCGATTAGATTCCAGTCTGTAACCCCCTCCCGGGTATCTGTTATTCTGTATATACCCCACCCCGAACCTCTCGATTAGATTCCAGTCTGTAACTCCCTCCCGGGTATCTATTATTCTGTATATAACCCACCTCGAACCCCTCGATTAGATTCCAGTCTGTAACTCCCTCCCGGGTAACTGTTATTCTGTATATAACCCACCTCGAAACCCTCGATTATATTCCAGTCTGTAACTCCCTCCCGGGTATCTGTTATTCTGTATATAACCCCCACCCCGAACCCCTCGATTAGATTCCAGTCTGTAACTCCCTCCCGAGTATCTGTTATTCTGTATATAACCCACCCCGAACCCCTCGATTAGATTCCAGTCTGTAACTCCCTCCCGAGTATCTGTTATTCTGTATATAACCCATCCCAAACCCCTCGATTAGATTCCAGTCTGTAACTCCCTCCCGGGTAACTGTTATTCTGTATATAACCCACCTCGAAACCCTCGATTATATTCCAGTCTGTAACTCCCTCCCGGGTATCTGTTATTCTGTATATAACCCCCACCCCGAACCCCTCGATTAGATTCCAGTCTGTAACTCCCTCCCGAGTATCTGTTATTCTGTATATAACCCACCCCGAACCCCTCGATTAGATTCCAGTCTGTAACTCCCTCCCGAGTATCTGTTATTCTGTATATAACCCATCCCAAACCCCTCGATTAGATTCCAGTCTGTAACTCCCTCCCGGGTATCTGTTATTCTGTATATAACCCACCCCGAACCCCTCGATTAGATTCCAGTCTGTAACTCCCTCCCCGGGGTATCTGTTATTCTGTATATAACCCCCACCCCGAACCCCTCGATTAGATTCCAGTCTGTAACTCCCTTCCGGGTATCTGTTATTCTGTATATAACCCACCCCGAACCCCTCGATTAGATTCCAGTCTGTAACTCCCTCCCGGGTATCTGTTATTCTGTATATAACCCACCCCGAACCCCTCGATTAGATTCCAGTCTGTAACTCCCTCCCGGGTATCTGTTATTCTGTATATAACCCACCCCGAACCCCTCGATTAGATTCCAGTCTGTAACTCCCTCTCGGGTATCTGTTATTCTGTATATAACCCACCCCGAACCCCTCGAATAGATTCCAGTCTGTAACTCCCTCTCGGGTATCTGTTATTCTGTATATAACCCACCCCGAACCCCTCGAATAGATTCCAGTCTGTAACTCCCTCCCGGGTATCTGTTATTCTGTATATAACCCACCCCGAACCCCTCGAATAGATTCCAGTCTGTAACTCCCTCCCGGGTATCTGTTATTCTGTATATAATGCACCCGAACCCCTCGATTAGATTCCAGTCTGTAACTCCCTCCCGGGTATCTGTTATTCTGTATATAACCCACCCCGAACCCCTCGATTAGATTCCAGTCTGTAACTCCCTCCCGGGGTATCTGTTATTCTGTATATAACCCACCCCGAACCCCTCGATTAGATTCCAGTCTGTAACTCCCTCCCGGGGTATCTGTTATTCTGTATATAACCCACCCCGAACCCCTCGATTAGATTCCAGTCTGTAACTCCCTCCCGGGTATCTGTTATTCTGTATATAACCCACCCCGAACCCCTCGATTAGATTCCAGTCTGTAACTCCCTCCCCGGGTATCTGTTATTCTGTATATAACCCACCCCGAACCCCTCGATTAGATTCCAGTCTGTAACTCCCTCCCGGGGTATCTGTTATTCTGTATATAACCCACCCCGAATCCCTCGATTAGATTCAAGTCTGTAACTCCCTCCCGGGTATCTGTTATTCTGTATATAACCCACCCCGAACCCCTCGATTAGATTCCAGTCTGTAACCCCCTCCCGGGGTATCTGTTATTCTGTATATAACCCACCCCGAACCCCTCGATTAGATTCCAGTCTGTAACTCCCTCCCGGGGTATCTGTTATTCTGTATATAACCCACCCCGAACCCCTCGATTAGATTCCAGTCTGTAACTCCCTCCCCGGTATCTGTTATTCTGTATATAACCCACCCCGAACCCCTCGATTAGATTCCAGTCTGTAACTCCCTCCCCGGTATCTGTTATTCTGTATATAACCCACCCCGAACCCCTCGATTAGATTCCAGTCTGTAACTCCCTCCAGGGTATCTGTTATTCTGTATATAAACCCCACCCCGAACCCCTCGATTAGATTCCAGTCTGTAACTCCCTCCCGGGGTATCTGTTATTCCGTATCTAACACCACCCTGAACCCCTCGATTAGATTCCAGTCTGGAATCCCTCTCATTGATCCAAGCTTTGGATTGTAACGTGTACCTGTTACGTGTAGACGTCGATTCTCCTGCTCCTCAGACGCTGCCTGACCTGCTGCGCCTTTCCAGCGCCGCACTTTTTAACTGTGGCCTCCAGCATCTGCAGCCCTCACTTTCTCCTTCACATTACCTCAGGCACATTACCAGCCGGGATTCGACACAGGGTCACATTAAGGGATAGGAAATACAGAGTGACCAAAAGCTTAGTCCAACGGGGCATCTTGAAGCAGAGAGAGCATTCAAAAGGTACAGCCCATCAACAGAGCAGCGATGGGAATATGGGACAGATCCCGCAACTCTCTGATTTTTGGACCAGCTTCAGCAGCAATTGAGTTGTACTCCGACATCATCGACTGCCTCAACTCCTGAAGAAGGGCTTATGCCCGAAACGTCGATTCTCCTTCTCCTTTGATGCTGCCTGACCTGCTGCGCTTTTCCAGCAACACATTTTTAAGCTCGGATCCCCAGCATCTGCAGTCCTCACTTTCTCCTCCCTCAACTCCTGGCCTCCATCCCAGGCGACCATTTGACCGTCAACCTTTCTGACTGGAAGGATGTGATGAATCTGGAGTGGGTTCAGAAGAGATTTAATAAGATGTTCCCATGAATGGAGGCTTAGGGTTATCAGGAGAGGCTGGGAGTTCTTTCACGAGAAGGTTGAGGGGCGACCTTAAAGAAGTTTATGAAACCACGAGGCCCATTAATAAAGTGTGCTCTCTCGAGGGCGAGGGATTTCAAAACGAGGGGGCACATTTTTAAGGTGAGAGGAGAACGATTTGAAATAGGGGCAATTTGTTTTTTACACAAATTAATTCACATGTGGAATGAGCTTCCTGCGGGCCCACTTGCGATGTTGGAAAGATGTTTGGATAAAGTACATGAATAGGAAATGTTTCGAGAGATATGGGTCACACACAGACAAGTGGGGGGTAAGGGTGGGCATGGACTGGTTGAACCGAAGGGTCTGTTTTCATGTTGTTTGACTCCATCAGCATCAGGAGGTGGACAGAGGAGTGGGTATAGAACCCGGACAGTGTGGAAACAGGCCATTCGGCCCCACCAGTCCACACCGACCCTCCAAAGAGTAACCCGCCCAGACCCATTCCCCAACATTTCCCCCCGTCTAATACATCTAACCTGCACATCCCTGGGCACCACAGGAGAATTTAGCACGGCCTATCCACTCTAACCTGCACATCCCTGGACACTATGGGACAATTTAGCATGGCCAATCCACCCTAACCTGCACATCCCTGGGGCACTATGGGACAATTTAGCATGACCAATCCACCCTAACCTGCACATCCCTGGGCACGATGGGACAATTTAGCATGGCCAAACCACCCTAACCTGCACATCTCTGGGCACTATGGGACAATTTAGCATGGCCTATCCACCCTAACCTGCACATCCCTGGGCACTATGGGACAATTTAGCATGGCCAAACCACCCTAACCTGCACATCCCTGGGCACTATGGGACAATTTAGCATGGCCTATCCACCCTAACCTGCACATCCCTGGGCACTATGGGACAGTTTAGCATGGCCAATCCACCCTAACCTGCACATCCCTGGGCACTATGGGACAATTTAGCACGGCCTATCCACTCTAACCTGCACATCCCTGGGGCACTATGGGACAATTTAGCATGACCAATCCACTCTAACCTGCACATCCCTGGGGCACTATGGGACAATTTAGCATGGCCCATCCACCCTAACCTGCACATCCCTGGGCACTATGGGACAATTTAGCACGGCCAATCTACCCTAACCTGCACATCCCTGGGCACTACGGGACAATTTAGCATGGCCGATCCACCCTAACCTGCACAGGGAGAATGTGCAAACTCCACACAGACACTCGCCTGAGGCTGAGATCAAACACTGCTCCCTGGCGCTGTGGGACAGCGGTGCTAACCACTGAGCCACCGCATTGCTGCTGCGTGTTGCTGAACAAAGAGACCTTGGAGTGCAGGTTCATAGCTCCTTGAAAGTGGAGTCGCAGGTCGATAGGATAGTGAAGAAGGTGTTTGGTCTGCTTTCCTTTATTGGTCAGAGTATTGAGTACAGGAGTTGGGAGGTCATGTTGCGGCTGTACAGGACATTGGTTAGGCCACTGTTGGAATATTGCGTGCAATTCTGGTCTCCTTCCTATCAGAAAGATGTTGTGAAACATGAAAGGGTTCAGAAAAGATTGACAAGGATGTTGGAGGGTTTGAGCTACAGGGAGAGGCTGAACAGGCTGGGGCTGTTTTCCCTGGAGCGTCGGAGGCTGAGGGGGTGACCTTATAGAGGTTTATAAAATCATGAGGGGCATGGATAGTTAATAGACAAAATCAGTTCAGTTTCCCTCCAGTGTGGAAACAGACCCTTCAGCCCAACAAGTCCACACCGACCCTCCAAAGAGTAACCCACCCAGACCCATTTACCCCTGACTAATGCACCTAACACTATGGGCCTTTTAGCATGGCCAATTCACCACACAGACAGTCGCCTGAGGCTGGAATTGAACCTGGGTCCCTGGTGATCTTTTCCCTGGGGTGGGGGAGTCCAGAACAAGAGAGGCATAGGTTTAGGATGAGAGGGGAAAGGGACCTGAGGGGTGACATTTTCACCCAGAGGGTGCTGCGTGTATGGAATGAGCTGCCAGAGGATGTGGTGGAGGCTGGTACAATGACAGCATTTAAAAGGCATCTGGATGGGGACGTGGATAGGAAGGGTTTGGAGGGAGATGGGCCCAGTGCTGGCAGGCGGGACAAGATTGGGTTGGGATATCTGGGTCGGCATGGACGGGTTGGACCGAAGGGTCTGTTTCTGTGCTGTACATCTCTTTGACTCAAAATCGACGTTTTGGGAACTCTCCGCCAAGTTTGATCGAGAGTGCAGGAGCAGCACCGAGCGGACGTAAAAACGAGATGTCAAACCCGGTGAAGCGACCAAACAGGACGACGTGCATCCCCCGAAACAACAAGTGACAGACAGAGCGAAGTCATCCCACAGCAGACGGAGCGGGTCGGAGCTCTGCAGTCCTGCCCCAATCCAGTGGGGAACGGTGGTGGACCACTTAAACAATTCACTGGAGGAGTCGGCTCCACAAATACCCCCCCATCCTCAACGGTGGAAGTGCCCGGGCGCATCGGGGCAAACGATAAGGCCAAAGGTTTCGCAACAATCTTCAACCAGAAGTGGCGATCCACCTCGGCCTACTCCATTTTGGTTCCCCAGCATCACAGATCCCCCCGACATTCAGCCAATTCGGTTCCCTCGGTGTGATCGCAAGAAGATTTGAAAACCAAACTGGAGATCTCGAAATCTCGACGCCATTCTGACCCCACCAGTACTGAAGGCCTGTGCGTCAGAACTATCCTCCCACAAGGTGTTACCACACAACTGTACCAACTCAGCAAAGAGGAGAACTGGGCAGAAGTGGGTACTGCCGATGCTGGAGATTAGAGTGGGGATTGGAAAAGCCCAGCAGGTCAGGCAGCATCCGGGGAGCAGGAGAATCGACGTTTCGGCCAAAAGCCCCTTCGTCAGGAATGAGGCTGGGAGCCTCTGAGGTGGAGAGATAAATGGGAGGGGGTGGGGCTGGGGCAAAGGTGACTGAGAGTGCAATAGGTGGATGGAGGTGAAGGTGAGAGGTGGAAAACTGACCAGGGTATGTATGCTCCACAGATAGTAGGCCCAATCCAGTCAAGACAATGACCAACTCCATTGACCGACACGTGATCATCAGCCGTGGTGACGCAGGACATCATGTTAAAACAATTATGTTATTGAGAGGAACAAAGTGCAACAGGTATACGTTACAATCCAAAGCTTGGATCAATGAGAGGTAGTTACAGACATGAATCTAATCGAGGGGTTCGGGGTGGGTTACATACAGACTAACAGATACCCGGGAGGGAGTTACAGACTGGAATCTAATCGAGGGGTTCGGGGTGGGTTATATACAGAATAATAGATACCCGGGAGGGAGTTACAGACTGGAATCTAATCGAGGGGTTCGGGGTGGGTTATATACAGAATAACAGATACCCCGGGGAGGGAGTTACAGACTGGAATCTAATCGAGGGGTTCGGGGTGGGGTATATACAGAATAACAGATACCCCGGGGAGGGAGTTACAGACTGGAATCTAATCGAGGGGTTCGGGGTGGGGTATATACAGAATAACAGATACCCGGGAGGGAGTTACAGACCGGAATCTAATCGAGGGGTTCGGGGTGGGTTATATACAGAATAACAGATACCCTGGAGGGAGTTACAGACTGGAATCTAATCGAGGGGTTCGGGGTGGGTTATATACAGAATAACAGATACCCGGGAGGGAGTTCCAGACTGGAATCTAATCGAGGGGTTCGGGGTGGTTTATATACAGAATAACAGATACCCGGGAGGGAGGAACAGACTGGAATCTAATCGAGGGGTTTGGGGTGGGGGTTATATTCACAATAACAGATACCCGGGAGGGAGGTACAGACTGGAATCTCACCGAGGGGTTCGAGGTGGGTTATATACAGAATAACAGATACCCCGGGGAGGGAGTTACAGACTGGAATCTAATCGAGGGGTTCGGGGTGGGTTATATACAGAATAACAGATACCCCGGGGAGGGAGTTACAGACTGGAATCTAATCGAGGGGTTCGGGGTGGGTTATATACAGAATAACAGATACCCGGGAGGGAGTTACAGACTGGAATCTAATAGAGGGGTTCGGGGTGGGTTATATACAGAATAACAGATACCCCGGGAAGGAGTTACAGACTGGAATCTAATCGAGGGGTTCATGGTAATTGATTGAAAGTCTGAACGATTTGGATAGGGCATTGATTGGAAGCAGGGGTTCTGTGTGAATTACAGTTGAGGCCATGAGTGTCCGCAGGGCCCTGGATGTTCTGTGCCTCCAGCCACTGTGCTGCCTGTTCCTGCTGCATGATTGAAAGGTCTGGCATGGTCTGAGTGGAAGGTGAGTGACAGAGACAGATTTCTGGGTCACATGGCCAACCAGAGGGGCCACAGGGAAACAGGCAGGCTCCGAGCAGAGGGCTTTAGGGAACATCTCCGGGACACCCGCACCAATCAACCACACTGTCCCCTGGCCCAACATTTCAACTCCCCCTCCCACTCTGCCGAGGACATGGAGGTCCTGGGCCTCCTTCACCGCCGCTCCCTCACCACCACACGCCTGGAGGAAGAACGCCTCATCTTCCGCCTCGGAACACTTCAACCCCAGGGCATCAATGTGGACTTCAACAGTTTCCTCATTTCCCCTTCCCCCACCTCACCCTAGTTCCAAACTTCCAGCTCAGTAACTGTCCCCATAACTTGTCCGGACTTGTCCTACCTGCCTATCTCCTTTTCCACCTATCCACTCCACCCTCTCCTCCCTGACCTATCACCTTCATCCCCTCCCCCACTCACCCATTGTACTCTATGCTACTCTCTCCCCACCCCCACCCTCCTCTAGCTTATCTCTCCACGCTTCAGGCTCACTGCCTTTATTCCTGATGAAGGGCTTTTGCCCGAAACGTCGATTTCGCTGCTCGTTGGATGCTGCCTGAACTGCTGTGCTCTTCCAGCACCACTAATCCAGAATCTGGTTTCCAGCATCTGCAGTCATTGTTTTTACCTAAACGGGGAAGCAGTTCAGTGTGGGATTACAGTGTGGGGGTTGGTCATTCATCCCATCAAGACCGCACACATGGCTCACCCACCCTAACCTTCACATCCCTGGGCACTATGGGACAATTTAGCACGGCCAATCCACCCTAACCTGCACATCCCTGGGGCACTATGGGACAATTTAGCATGACCAACCCACCCTAACCTGTACATCCCTGGGGCACTATGGGACAATTTAGCATGACCAACCCACCCTAACCTGTACATCCCTGGGGCACTATGGGACAATTTAGCATGGCCAATCCACCCTAACCTGCACATCCCTGGGGCACTATGGGACAATTTAGCATGGCCAATCCACCCTAACCTGCACATCCCTGGGGCACTATGGGATAATTTAGCATGGCCAATCCACCCTAACCTGTACATCTTTGGATTGTGGGAGGAAACCGGAGCACCCGGAGGAAACCCACGCAGACACGGGGCGAGAATGTACAATCTCCACACAGACAGACGCCTGAGGCTGGAATCGAACCCAGGTCCCTGGCACCAAGAGGGAGCAGTGCTAGCCACTGAGCCACCGTGCCTTCTCATATTCCATTACGGACCGACTTGAACGCGCAACATTGTGCCTTTTAAACCAGAAGAGCGGTTCAGAGTGTTTTCTGTTGTATTTTATTGTTTTGTCATCGGAAATGGATGAGGCCCGGCATTTGCCCACCCCGTCCCTAATTGCCCCTTGATCTGAGCGTTCTGTTTGGTCCGTTTCACAGAGAAGTTCAGAGTCAACACCATCGCTGTGTGTCGGGTCTGGGACCATGTGTAGGCCCAGACCAAGGGAAGGGCAGCAGATCTCCTGCACTCCCCCCCCTTCCCCCCCCCCCCCCCATGAGTGTCCCCCGCCAAGGAGGGGTATTTACCACAATCAATGAGGGTCATCACGGTCACCATCCCTGAGATTAGCTTCCGATTCCAGATTCGACACATCCACTCTAAATTCCATCGGGGGCTATGATGGGATTGGTTCCCATGACCACCAGAGTATTAGCCTGGATCTGTGGGATTGCTGACCCACTGATGTTTCCATGACACCACCTTCACCTTCTGATGTTGTACATGGGCAAAGGGGTGGCATGTTGTGGTCGGACTGGATTGTTGGGCGAGCACAGACGCGATGAAGTGAGTGGCCTCTTCCACAGTGCACAGGCTGAAGTGACACGTACACCTCAGTAAGGCAAGTGTCATCACTATCAGCACCACCGGTGATGAAGTGAATCTCGGAGCCATTGCACTCTCTCCCTCTCTCTCTCACACACCCACACACACACACACCCACACACGCTCAGTCTCTCTCTCTCACACACACACACACACCCCCACACACACACACACCCACGCTCAGTCTCTCTCTCTCTCACACACACCCACACACACACCCACACACACACGCTCAGTCTCTCTCTCTCTCACACACACACACACTCAGTCTCTCTCTCTCACACACACACACACACCCACGCTCAGTCTCTCTCTCTCACACACACCCCCACACACACACACGCTCAGTCTCTCTCTCACACACCCACACGCGCTCAGTCTCTCTCTCTCACACACACACACCCACACGCGCTCAGTCTCTCTCTCTCACACACACACACACCCACACGCGCTCAGTCTCTCTCTCTCACAAACACACACACACGCTCAGTCTCTCTCTCACACACACACACACGCTCAGTCTCTCACACACACACACTCGCTCAGTCTCTCTCTCACACACACACACACGCTCAGTCTCTCTCTCACACACACACACACACTCGCTCAGTCTCTCTCTCACACACACACTCACTCAGTTTCTCTCTCTCTCACACACACACACTCATTAAATTTCTCTCTCTCTCTCACACACACACACACACACATGCTCAGTCTCTCTCTCACACACACACGCTCAGTCTCTCACACACACACACTCGCTCAGTCTCTCTCTCACACACACTCACTCAGTTTCTCTCTCTCACACACACACACACGCTCAGTCTCTCTCTCACACACACACACGCTCAGTCTCTCTCTCTCTCTCACACACACACACACACACACACTCACTCACTTTCTCTCTCTCACACACACACATACGGTCACACGCACACACTTAGCAACTCACCCAAGCACATGCTCACTCAGTCACACAGTGACTGTCCCGTAGTGTCCAGCGATGTGCTGGATGTCTTGAAATGCATAAAAGTGGATAAATCCCCAGGACCTGATCAGGTGTACCCCAGAACTCTGTGGGAAGCTAGAGAAGTGATTGTTGGGCCTCTTACTGAGATATTTGTATCATCGATAGTACAGGTGAGGTGCAGGAAAACTGGAGGTTGGCAAACGTGGTGCCACTGTTTAAGAAGGGAGGGTAAGGACAAGCCAAGGAACTATAGACCAGTGAGCCTGATGTCGGTGGTGGGCAAGTTATTGGAGGGACTCCTGAGGGACAGGGTGTACATGTATTTGGAAAAGCAAGGACTGATTAGGGATAGTCAACATGGCTTTATGTGTGGGAAATCATGTCTCACAAACTTGATTGAGGTGTTTGAAGAAGTAACAAAGAGGATTGATGAGGGCAGAGCAGTAGATGTGATCTATATGGACTTCAGTAAGGCGTTCGACAAGGTTCCCCATGGGAGACTGATTAACAAGGTTAGATCTCATGGAATACAGGGAGAACTAACCATTTGGATACAGAACTGGCTCAAAGGTAGAAGACAGAGGGTGGTGGTGGAGGGTTGTTTTTCAGACTGGAGGCCTGTGACCAGTGGAGTGCCACAAGGATCGGTGCTGGGCCCTCTACTTTTCATCATTTATATCAATGATTTGGATGTGAGCATAAGAGGTACAGTTAGTAAGTTTGCAGATGACACCAAAATTGGAGGTGTAGTGGACAGCGAAGAGGGTTACCTCAGATTACAACAGGATCTTGACCAGATGGGCCAATGGGCTGAGAAGTGGCAGATGGAGTTTAATTCAGATAAATGTGAGGTGCTGCATTTTGGGAAAGCAAATCTTAGCAGGATTTATACACTTAATGGTAAGGTATTAGGGAGAGTTGCTAAACAAAGGGACCTTGGAGTGCAGGTTCATAGCTCATTGAAAGTGGAGTCGCAGGTAGATAGGATAGTGAAGAAGGTGTTTGGTATGCTTTCCTTTATTGGTCAGAGTATTGAGTACAGGAGTTGGGAGGTCATGTTGAGACTGTACAGGACATTGGTTCGGCCACTGTTGGAATATTGTGTGCAATTCTGGTCTCCTTCCCATCGGAAAGATGTTGTGAAACTTGAAAGGTGTTTACAAAGATGTTGCCAGGGTTGGAGGGTTTGAGCTCCAGGGAGAGGCTGAACAGGCTGGGGCTGTTTTCCCTGGAGCGTCGGAGGCTGAGGGGTGACCTTATAGAGGTTTATAAAATCATGAGGGGCATGGATAGGGTTAATAGACAAGGTATTTTCCCTGGGGTGGGGGATTCCAGAACTAGAGGGTCTAGGTTTAGGGTGAGAGGGGAAAGATATAAAAGAGACCTAAGGGGCAACACTTTCACCCAGAGGGTGGTGCGTGTATGGAATGAGCTGCCAGAGGAAGTGGTGGGGGCTGGTACAATTGCAACATTTATAGAGTCATAGGGATGTACAGCACGGAAACAGACCCTTCAGTCCAACCCGTCCATGCCGACCCAGATATCCCAACCCAATCTAGTCCCACCTGCCAGCACCCGGCCCATATCCCTCCAAACCCTTCCTATTCATATACCCATCCAGATGCCTTTTAAATGCTGTCATTGTACCAGCCTCCATCACTTCCTCTGGCAGCTCATTCCATATACGTACCACCCTCTGTGTGAAAATGTCATCCCTCAGGTCCCTTTCCCCTCTCACCCTAAACCTATTCCCCTCTAGTTCTGGACTCCCCCACCCCAGGGAAAAGACCTTGTCTATTTACCCTATCCAAGCCCTCGTGATTTTATAAACCTCTATAAGGTCACCCCTCAGCCTCCGACGCTCCAGGGAAAACAGCCCCAGCCTGTTCAGCCTCTCCCTGTAGCTCAGATCCTCCAACCCTGGTAACATCCTTGTAAATCTTTTCTGAACCCTTTCAAGTTTCACAACATCTTTCTGATAGGAAGGAGACCAGAATTGCATGCAATATTCAAACAGTGGCCTAACCAACGTCCTGTACGGCTGCAACATAACCTCCCAACTCCTGTACTCAATACTCTGACCAATAAAGGAAAGCATACCAAACACCTTGTTCACTATCCTATCTACCTGTGACTCCACTTTCAAGGAGCTATGAACCTGCACTCCAAGGTCTCTTTGTTCAGCAACCCTCCCTAGGACCTTCCCATTAAGTGTATAAGTCCTGCTAAGATTTACTTTCCCAAAATGCAGCACCTCACATTTATCTGAATTAAACTCAACTCCATCTGCCACTTCTCAGCCCATTGGCCCATCTGGTCAAGATCCTGTTGTAATCTGAGGTAACCCTCTTCGCTGTCCACTACCCCTCCAATTTTGGGGTCATCTGCAAACTTACTAACTGTACCTCTTATGCTCGCTGTGGTCACGAAGAGGAAGGGTTTGGAAGGAGGTGGGCCGGGTGCTGGCAGGTGGACTAGATTAGCTTGGGATACCTGGTTGGCATGGCCAAGTTGGGCTGAAGGGTCTGTTTCCCGTGCTGTACATCTCTCTGACCCTATGGATGGGGACATGAAGAGGAAGAGTCTCGAGGGACATGGGCCCAAGTGCTGGCAAACGGGACGAGATTACGTTAGGATATCTGGGTCGGCCTGGATGAGTTGGGCCGAAGGGTCCGTACATCTGTATGAAGAGGAAGGGTTGAGAGGGATAAGGGCCAAATGGGGACTAGAATAATTTAGAATATGGATCGAAGGGTCTGTTTCTGTGATGTACACCTCGATGACTCTCTTTCTCTCTCTCTCTCTCTCCCTCCACAGATCTGCTGAGTTTCTCCAACACTGTGTGTGTGTGTGTGTCTATGGCTGTGTAACAGCTTACTGGAGTCCAGAGAGGGCGCTGGCTTTAACACTGGGGCCTGTCTCTCTCTCTCTCCTCTGATTCTCTCGCGGTCAGTTTCTGTGTTTTTCGAGGCTGGGAGTTTTAATCGTATCTAGAGGAAGCAGGCCGTAGTGCAAAGGGAGGAGAGAGAGAGAGAGAGAGAGAGGGGAGAAAAAAAACATCAAGAAAAGCGGACCTGCAAACACTGGGAAGAAACAAAAAAAAAACTACTTTGAGGGAAGGAGAGAGAGATTGAGCAAAAAAAAAAACAACCAGTGTGTCCTTCCTAAACAGGAACAATTCTCTTTCAACCTCCCTCCCTCCAATAACACCCAGCTCCTGAAATCTCGTCTCTCTTTCCTTTCTCTGCCCCCCTCCAAAAAAAAACCTTCAATCTATTTCCAGAGCTAAGAGATTATATAAATCAGAAAAGGTAGGTGTATGTTTTTTTTTCTCTCTCTCTCTGTGTCGTTGTCTTGTTAATTGTCCCCTTGTGTACAGTTTTTGTCGGGGGTGGGGGAGAAACACTCCTTGTCCGGCCTCAGAAAGGAGATTGAGGTTGAGGGGGGGGGGGGGAATGGAAACGAGCGTGTGGAAACATCTTCGCTTCTTTGCTGTGTGTGTTTGGGGGCGTTAGTGGGTGAGACAATGTTACAGCTCTCCCCAAGAGGAGTGAGTGAAACCCAATTCCTCTCTGGATACATTCCGCACCCAAATGTTGTCCGTGCATTTGTCAGGTTCCTTGAAAAGTTAGCGACCTTGTCGTTGTGGGAAATACTCTGAAGAGTTGCCCTCCCCCTGAGAATAGAGAGAGGTTTTTTAACACTTGCAGGCCTTTTGTCAGCAGAGAGTTTGTTGTTGTTGGGGGCGGGGGGGGGGGGGGAGGGAAGAGAACCAGCAACTCTGAGAATTGGAGGTTCCATTTTTGGATCAGTTTCAGGTCAATTGCCACCCCCCGATCTGTTCAGATTAGAGTTTGTTTTTCACTGATTCCCACCAGCATTCCTCTCCCCCCCCCCAGAACGGTTTGAATTGACTTCCTGGATTGTGAGTGTGCTGAGTCAGGAGGTCGGTGCCTCTCAGCTCAAAGTGCTGAGTTATGTTGCGGCCAGGGCACAGAGTGAAGGGGGAGCCACAGTGGCTCTGGGAGAGGCTGAGGGAGGTGTCTCTGACAGTCTGGAGACACCGTCTGACAGACTGACTCACACTCACACACACAGTCTCACTCTCACACACTCTCATACACACACAGTCTCACTCTCACACACTCTCATACACACACAGTCTCACTCACTTTCTCACACTCACTCTCACACTCTCACACAGTCTCGCTCTCACAGTCTCTCTCACTCTCACACTCTCACTCTCTTGTGTCTCAGTCCTCTCACCACACTCACTCGCACTCGCACTCTCTCTCCCGCACTCTCTCACTCGCACCACTCTTACTCTCCGCTCTCTCGCACATCACACTGTCACTCTCACTAGCACTCTCATGCACTCTCATGCACTCTCTCACTCGCACACACTCTCACTCGCACTCGCACACTCTCGCACTCTCGCCTCACACTCTCGCACTCCCTCTCTCGCACTCCCTCTCTCGCACTCCCCTCTCGCACTCCCTCTCTCGCACTCCCTCTCTCGCACTCCTCTCTCGCACTCCCTCTCTCGCACTCCCTCTCTCGCACTCCCTCTCTCGCACTCCCTCTCTCGCACTCCCTCTCTCGCACTCTCACTCCGCTCTTCAACACACTCGCTCTCATTCACACACTCTCTCTCTCGCACACTGTCTCTCTCTCTCGCACACTGTCTCTCTCTCTCGCACACTGTCTCTCTCTCTCTCGCACACTGTCTCTCTCTCTCGCACACTGTCTCTCTCTCTCGCATACTGTCTCTCTCTCTCGCACACTGTCTCTCTCTCTCATACACTCTCACACATTCTCAATCTCACACACTCTCACTTTCACACTCTCACACAGTCTCTCTCTCACTCACACTCACACTCTCTCTCACACTCTCTCTCACACTCTCTCTCACACTCTCTCTCACACTCTCTCTCACACTCTCTCACACTCTCTCTCACACACTGTTCTCACCTCTCTTACACTCTCATACACTCACACACTCAATCACACACACTCTCTCACACACACACCGTCTCACTCTCACACACTCATACACCCTCTCTCACACACACCGTCTCACTCTCACACACTCTCACATACACACTCACTCTCTCACTCACACACACTCATACACACACACTCTCACTCTCAACACTGTTTCACTCTCATACACACAGTCTCCATACTCACATTCTCATACACTCACTCACTCACTCACACACACAGTCTCACTCACACAATCGCTCTCACACTCTCATACACACACACTATCTCACTCTCACATTCTCATACATGCACACACACTCACACACACACACTCTCTCGCACACATGCTCTCTCACTCACACACACACTCACACACACTCACACTCACACACACTCTCTCACACACTGTCTCACTCTCATACATACATTCTCTCTCTCTCACACACTGTCTCACTCACACACTCATTCACACTCACTTTCTCACACACACTGTCTCACTCTCTCACTGCCTCAATCTCATACACATACAGTCTCACTCTCACACTCTCATACACACACACTGTCTCACTCTCACACTGTCTCACTCTCATACACACTCTCACACACACACTGTCTCACTCTCATTCACACACACTGTCTCATACTCTCACACTCTCATGCACTCACTCACGCACACTGTCTCACTCTCACACTCACTCTTACATTCTCATACAAGCACACACTCTCACACACACAGTCTCACTCTCAGACACTCATACACACTGTCTCACTCTCTCTCACTCTCATACACTCTCTCACACACTCACACACTGTCTCACTCTCACACTCTCATACAGACACATTCTCTCACACACATTGTCTCTCACTTTCTCATACACACTCACACTGTCTCACTCTCACACTCATACAAACACTCTCTCACACACTGTCTCACTCTCATTCACACACAGTCTCATACTCACACTCACATACACACTCACACACACTGTCTCACTCATATTCTCATACACACACACACACTCACTCACTCTCTCTCACACACGCAGTCTCACTCTCATACACACACTCTCATACACACTCATATGCCGCACACACTGTCTCACTCTCTCACACTCACACTCTCACACTCAGTCTCTCACGACACACTCACTCTCTCTCACACAGTCTCTCACGCAGTCTCTCTCTCTCTCTCACACACACACACACACACTTGATCTCTCACATTCGCGCGCTCTCACTAA
>NC_092788.1:32538286-32570912 GCF_047496795.1 Chiloscyllium punctatum
AGAGGGGAACAGGGCGGGTGGGGGGGGGATGAGAGAGGGGAACAGGGCGGGTGGGGGGGGGATGAGAGAGGGGAACAGGGCGGGTGGGGGGGGATGAGAGAGGGGAACAGGGCGGGTGGGGGGGTGGGGGATGAGAGAGGGGAACAGGGCGGGTGGGGGGGTGGGGGATGAGAGAGGGGAACAGGGCGGGTGGGGGGGTGGGGGATGAGAGAGGGGAACAGGGCGGGTGTGAGGGAGGGAGGGAGGGAGGGAGGGGGGGGGATGAGAGAGGGGAACAGGGCGGGTGTGAGGGAGGGCGGGGGGGATGAGAGAGGGAACAGGGCGGGGTGTGAGGGGGGGGGGGGGGGATGAGAGAGGGGAACGGGCGGGTGTGAGGGGGGGGTGGTGCTGATGAATGTCTGACCCGGAGGGAGAGGAGAGCAGGCGGCGCTGGGGCTGAAACAGACGCGTGTACATTTCCAGAAATAAACAGCCTCCCATCCCCGCTCCAAGTCTGCTTTCACATGGAGGGGTTTGGGTTTGGGTTTGGTCTGGGTGGGGTGGGGAAGAGTCAGTAAAAAGTGTACTTACTTGGAGATTAAAACCAAGCAGCAGTTCTCTCTCCTGGGAACACCTCCTCTCCCGATATATCCCACACACACACACACACGAAGTTGAATCCAAATCAGACAGACGAAAGGAGACTTAATGACGTTACATCTCACTCCACACAAACGTCACCCTCAAACCTGGTGATCTTGCTCTGGAGAGAGAGAGAGAGAAACACACACAGACTCACAGGGGAAGGAAAATATCGTGTAGTAACCGGAAAGAGAAGGGAGAGGAGGGGGGGGGGGAGAGAGAGCCGACCCCCCCCCCCTTTCAGTTCGGTTTTGATCTGGAAGGGGAGAGCTCGTTGTGTCTTTGTGTGCGCCCCGTTTTTGTTGTTTTTAATTTTCCAAACTTCATTTTGTTTTACATTTCTGAGAGAGACCGCTGCATTAATGTAGCAACCTCCCTCTTCCTCCTGGAGATAGAGGGCCACTCGGCCCTGCGGGGAAATCCACTCGCGGCTGGTAGCCCAGCTCAGTTCCCTCTCCGCTTCCCCCCCCCATATTGAAATGCAGGAGTAGACTATTCGGCCCTGGGACTCCATTCCCTGTTGATAGCCCAACTCAGTTCCTGTTTCATTCCCACCTCCCCACAGGAAAATGCAAACAAAGGGACAGGAGTAGGCCATTCAGTCCTGGGACTCTATTCACAGTTGATAGCCCAAGTCAGCCCCTACTTGACCCTTCCTGCCTATCCCCCCCCCCCCCCATCTTGAAATGCAGAAAGTAGGAACAGGAGTAGGCCATTTGGCCCAGAGCTCCATTCATTGTTAATAGCCTGAGTCATAGAGACCTACAGCACAGAAACTGACCCTTCAGTCCAACTTGTCCATGTTGACCAGATATCCCAACCCAATCCAGTCCCATTTGCCAGCACTTGGCCCATCTCCCTCCAAACCCTTCCTATTCATGTCCCCATCCAGATGCCTTTTAAATGTTGCATTTGTACCAGCCTCCATCACTTCCTCTGGCAGCTCATTCCATACACGTACCACCCTCTGTGTAAAAAAGTTGCCCCTTAGGTCTCTTTTATATCTTTCCTCTCTCACCCTAAACCTATGCCCCTCTAGTTCTGGACTCCCCCACCCCAGGGAAAAGACCTTGTCTATTAACCCTATCTATGCCCCTCATGATTTTATAAACCTCTATAAGGTCACCCCTCAGCCTCCGACGCTCCAGGGAAAACAGCCACAGCTTCTCCCTATAGCTCAAATCTTCCAGCCCTGGCAACATCCTTGTAAATCTTTTCTGAACCCTTTCAAGTTTCACAACATTCTTCTGATAGGAAGGAGACCAGAATTGCACGCAATATTCCAACAGTGGCCTAACCAATGTCCTGTACAGCCGCAACATGACCTCCCAACTCCTGTACTCAATACTCTGACCAATAAAGGAAAGCATACCAAATGCTGCCTTCACTATCCTATCTACCTGCGACTCCACTTTCAAGGAGCTATGAACCTGCACTCCAAGGTCTCTTTGTTCAGCAACACTCCCTAGGACCTTACCATTAAGTGTATAAGTCCTGCTAAGATTTGCTTTCCCAAAATGCAGCACCTCACATTTATCTGAATTAAACTCCATCTGCCACTTCTCAGCCCACTGGCCCATCTAGTCCAGATCCTGTTGTAATCTGAGGTAACCTTCTTCGCTGTCCACTACGCCTCCAATTTTGGTGTCATCTGCAAACTTACTAACTGTACCTCTTATGCTCACATCCAAATCATTTATATAAATGATGAAAAGTAGAGGACCCAGCATCGATCCTTGTGGCACTCCACTGGTCACAGGCCTCCAGTCTGAAAAACAACCCTCCACCACCACCCTCTGTCTTCTACCTTTGAGCCAGTTCTGTATCCAAATGGCTAGTTCTCCCTGTATTCCATGAGATCTAACCTTACTAACCAGTCTCCCATGGGGAACCTTGTCGAACGCCTTACTGAAGTCCATATAGATCACATCTACTGCTCTGCCCTCATCAATCCTCTTTGTTACTTCTTCAAAAAACTCAATCAAGTTTGAGAGACATGATTTCCCACGCACAAAGTCATGCTGACTGTCCCTAACCAGTCCCTGCCTTTCCAAATACATGTGCATCCTGTCCCTCAGGATTCCCTCCAATAACTTGCCCACCACCGAGGTCAGGCTCACTGGTCTATAGTTCGCTGGCTTGTCTTTACCGCCCTTCTTAAACAGTGGCACCACGTTTGCCAACCTCCAGTCTTCTGGCACCTCACCTGTGACTATCGATGATACAAATATCTCAGCAAGCGGCCCAGCAATCACTTCCTTGGCTTCCCACAGAGTTCTGGGGTACATATGATCAGGTCCTGGGGATTTATCCACCTTGAACCGTTTCAAGACATCCAGCACTTCCTCCTCTGTAATCTGGACATTTTACAAGATGTCACCATCTATTTCCCCACAATCTATATCTTCCATGTCCTTCTCCCCAGTAAACACTGATGCAAAATACTCGTTTAGTATCTCCCCCGTCTCCTGTGGCTCCACACAAAGGCCGCCTTGCTGATCTTTGAGGGGCCCTATTCTCTCCCTAGTTACCCTTTTGTCCTTAATGTATGTGTAAAAACCCTTTGGATTCTCCTTAACCCTACTTGCCAAAGCGATCTCATATCCCCTTTTTTGCCCTCCTGGTTTCCCTCTTAAGAAGCTGGTCCCTGTTTGTCCCCAGCTCCCCCCTCCCTCCCTGGATTGAAATGCAGAAAAAAAGGAGTAGGCCATTCAGCCCTTCTGGCATTGGATGGGACCATCCAACTCAGTCCCCATGTTCTCCCCTGAATCCGCCTCGTTCCAGAAAGATTTCTGAGGTCGTTTCTTTCTCCCTCCTGTTTTGGAAGGCTCTCTGGCGTTTACACAGCACCACGGGTACTGGGCACATAGCCCATAGGGATAGAGGAAGTTGAAGGTGCTCAGTGCGGGAGCTGGTCGTTAGCCTGTATTAAATTTGTCTCATTTACCCCAGCTCTTTCCCCCACCCCCTTTCAAATGCTCCCCCTCGTCAGGAGATTCCCAAATTCGGAACGTTCCTGTTGAATCCACTCCCCTCTTGTCCCTGACTCTTGACAACCCATTGTGTCCACAAATGCATTCACTCCACCCCACCCCCCCCCCACCCCAATCCCTTCCCCACCATTCCTCATGATTGGGAAAACCTCAAATCACGGTCTCCCCGCGCCCCCCCCTCGCCCCGCCCCACTTAACCTTTTCCACTCTGAGGTGAACCATCCTGGTTTCACCCAATCTCTGTACTTCCCTGGAGGAATGTCACCTTCTTAAAAACAAATTTCAATTCAAAATCTGGCCAATGTAAGCCAGAACTACCAACGTACAGGGGATTAGGATGATGTATATGACTGATGATGGGATAGCGACATCTAAATTTATATATAGGGTTACATAGGGGTAACTCAATAACAAATGACCATTTCCAACAAGACAGAATCTAACCGTCGCCCCCTTGATGTTCAATGGTGTTACCATCACTGAATCCCCCCACTATCAACATCCTGGGTGTTCCCATTGAGAGAGAATCTAACCATCGCCCCCTTGATGTTCAATGGTGTTACCGTCACTGAATCCCCCCCCACTATCAACATCCTGGGGGTTCCCATTGAGAGAGAATCTAACCATCCCCCCCTTGATGTTCAATGGTGATACCATCACTGAATCCCCCCCCACTATCAAAATCCTGGGGGTTACCATTGAGAGAGAATCTAACTATCGCCCCCTTGACGTTCAATGGCCTTACCATCACTGAATACCCCCACTATCAACATCCTGGGTGTTCCCATTGAGAGAGAATCTAACCATTGCCCCCTTGATGTTCAATGGTGTTACCATCACTGAATACCTCCACTATCAACATCCTGGGGGTTCCCATTGAGAGAGAATCCAACCACCGCCCCCTTGATGTTCAATGGTGTTACCATCACTGAATCCCCCCCCCCACTATCAACATCCTGGGGGTTCCCATTGAGAGAGAATCTAATCATCACCCCCTTGATGTTCAATGGCGTTACCATCATTGATTTTCCCCCACCCCCCATCCAACTATCAATATCCTGGGGGTTCCCATTGAGAGAGAATCTAACTATCGCCCCATTGATGTTCAATGGTGTTACCATCACTGAATCCCCCCCCCCCCACTATCAACATCCTGGGGGTTCCCATTGAGAGAGAATCCAACCATCGCCCCCTTGATGTTCAATGGTGTGACCATCACTGAATCCCCCCCCCCACTATCAACATCCTGGGGGTTCCCATTGAGAGAGAATCTAACCATCGCCCCCTTGATGTTCAATGGTGTTACCATCACTGAATCCCCCCCCCACTATCAACATCCTGGGGGTTCCCATTGAGAGAGAATCTAACCATCGCCCCCTTGATGTTCAATGGTGTGACCATCACTGAATCCCCCCCCCCCCCCACTATCAACATCCTGGGGGTTCCCATTGAGAGAGAATCCAACCATCGCCCCCTTGATGTTCAATGGTGTTACCATCACTGAATCCCCCCACTATCAACATCCTGGGGGCTCCCATTGCCCAGAAACTGAACTGGACCCAGCCCCATGTAACCACAGCAATTCCAAGAGCAGGTCAGAGGCTGGGCATCCTGCAGAGAGTAACTCCCCTCCTGACTCCCCCCCCCCCCTCCCCAAAGCCTGTCCTACCATCGACAAGGCACAAGTCAGGAGGGTGAGGGAATACTCCCCACTCGCCCCTGGGCGGGGCGGGGGGTGGGGAGGGGACAGCTCTGACAACACTCAAGAAGCTCGACACCGTCCAGGGACAAAGCAGCCCCCTGCTTGATGGGCCTCACACCCACAAACAATCCCCTCCCTCCACCCCCCAGTCACAGTAGGGTGTACCATCTACAAGACCCACTGCAATGAGGCTCCTTAGACAGCACCTTCCCCAAACCCCGTCACCTCCAACATCTGGAAGGGGGGGGGGGAGAGAGCAGATACACGGGGAGCACCAGACCCTGTGTGACCCCCCTCATACACCGTCCTGAAACATATTGGCCATTCCTTCAGGGGTCAGAATCCCGGAACTCCCTCCCGAACGGGACACTGTGTCCCTATACCACACAGGGGAGGGTGGGGGAGGAGCAGCAGCGGTTCAAGATGGCGGCTCACCTCCACACCTTCTTGGGGGGGGGGGGAAATAGGGCGATAAATGCTGGGCCCAGCCCTGTGGCCCCACCGGCCCTGGGAACGAATGGAAGCCCAGTGCATTTATATAGTGCTTCCAACAGAGCGAAACGTCTGCTCGCTGCACCGCGGGAAGCTGTAATTAATGCAAATGCAAAGTCGGGCCACACGCAGGATTATCAGAAACAGGCAAAGGCCATTCCTGTTCTACAGGGCTTGAAGCCAAAAAAAAACATATCGGGCTCTTATCTGTGAATCTCTGTTTATCTAGTGTTGAGGAAATGGAGCCGAGCCAGAGTAACACAACGGCTGTGCCAGGACAGGCTTGTCTCAGCCCTTGGGGAGGTTTGGCGAGGGAATTCCAGAGCCTAGCGCCTCCCATAGGCAGCTGAAGGCATGGCCACTAATGGCGGAATGTCAGGAATCGGAGGCGGTCAGGAGTGCAGAGATCCTGGGAGAATGCACATGCACGTGGGCAATGCAGAGAAATGAATGGGTGACATCGCTGCCTCCTGGTGACAGGGCCCCGGGTTCGATTCCTCACTCGGGGGGTGACTGTCGGTGGGGAGTTTGCACATTCTCCCCCCGTGTCTGCGTGGGCTTTCACTGGGTGCTCCGGTTACCTCACACAGTCCAAGGATGTGCAGGTCAGGGTGGATTGGCCATGCTGAATTGTCCCATAGTACCCAGGGATGTGCAGGTTAGGGTGGATTGGCCGTGATAAATTGTCCCATAGTGCCCAGGGATGTGCAGGTTAGGGGGAATTGGCCGTGATAAATTGTCCCACAGTGTCCAGGGATGTGCAGGTTAGGGTGGATTGGCCGTGATAAATTGTCCCATAGTGCCCAGGGATGTGCAGGTTAGGGGGAATTGGCCGTGATAAATTGTCCCATAGT
Source organism: Chiloscyllium punctatum (assembly GCF_047496795.1). Lineage (NCBI taxonomy): Eukaryota > Metazoa > Chordata > Chondrichthyes > Orectolobiformes > Hemiscylliidae > Chiloscyllium > Chiloscyllium punctatum. The sequence continues at coordinate 32,544,949 of NC_092788.1, forward strand.
GCCCAGGGATGTGCAGGTTAGGGGGAATTGGCCGTGATAAATTGTCCCATAGTGCCCAGGGATGTGCAGGTTAGGGGGAATTGGCCGTGATAAATTGTCCCACAGTGTCCAGGGATGTGCAGGTTAGGGGGAATTGGCCATGCTAAATTGTCCCATAGTGCCCAGGAATGTGCAGGTTAGGGTGGATTGGCCATGCTAAATTGTCCCATAGTGCCCCAGGGATGTGCAGGTTAGGGTGGATTGGCCATGCTAAATTGTCCCATAGTGCCCAGGGATGTACAGGTTAGGGTGGATTGGCCACGCTAAATTGTCCCATAGTGCCCAGGGATGTGTCGGTTAGGTGCATTCGTCAGAGTTAAATGTAGACTAATAGGCGAGGGGAATGGATCTGGGTGGGATACTCTTCGGAGAGTTTGTTGGGCCTATGCTTCCACACTGTAGGCATTCTATGACAGGATTGGACCGTGAGTCACAGTCTAAAGGAGACAGGGTGGGACTGCGATCAGGAGAAATGTCTTCCGCCAGGGAGTGGAGGAGCCTGTAGAATTCTCTGCCACAGCTCAAGTCTACACATCACACTGTAGCCATACTATTAGTTTGTCAGTAAAACAACACCCACCGAGATCCAGGGGAGTGACACAGCTGAGTGACATGAAACTGACAGAGAGCCAAGATAGTCATTGAGACACCATTGGAGTCATAGAGGCCTAGGGCATGGAAACAGGCCCTTTGGCCCGACTTGTGCACGCCGCACGCTTGTGACCATCAATCTCCTCCCATTTCATCAGTAGCTATCTCATTCATGTATCTATCTAAGTGTTTCTTAAATTGTACCAGCCTCTACCACTACCATTCCAGACCCTCACTACCCTCTGTGTGAAAACACTTCCCCCTCTCGACCCATTTGTATCTCTCCCCTCTCACTTGAAGCCTATGCCTTCCAGTTTTAGGCTCTGGGGAAAAGCTGTCTGCTATCTACCTTATCCATGCCTCCCATGATTTTATATAAGGTCACCCGGCAGTCTCCTATACTCCAGGGTGAGAAAAGTCCCAGCCTATCCAGCCTCTCCTTATAATGCAAACCGTCCAGTCCACTTCTGATCCTAGTCTCTTCTCTGCACCCTTTCGAAATTAATAATATCCTTTCTATGTTAGGGTGAGCAGGACTGCACACAGTACTCCAAATGCGGCCTCACCAACATCTTTGTACAGCTGCAACACCATGTCCCAACTGCACTCCTCAGTGCTCAGACCGATGAACACAAGCATGCTGAAAGTCCTGCCTATCTGTGACTGCACCTTCAAGGAGCTATCAACCTGTACTCTTAGGTCTCTTTGTTCTATCACACTCTCCAGGGCCCTACCATTGACTGTATAAGTCCTGCCCTGGTTTGACCCACCAAAATGCTTATCTAAGTTAAGTCACTGTCAGTCAGAGTACAAACATTCAACACTCTCTGCAAAAAGTTAGCTCACATTGGGTCCTGGGACCTGTGTACACAAATTGTCACTTTGGTCACTTGCAGTGAACATGGATAACCATGAAGCATGCGCTGACTGATTTCATCCAGCCAGCACACTCTCTCCCCTCTCTCTCTCAGGGAGATAGCTGGAGAGTGACTGGTGTCTCTCAGTCCCCATCGCCCACCCCCTGCCCTCTCTCCCTCTCTCACTCTCTCTCTCTTTCTCCCTCTCTCTCAGGGAGATATCTGTACACTGACTGGTATCTCTCAGTCCTTTTCTGTCAGGGAGATATCTGGACACTGACTGGTGTCTCTCAATCCTCCCCTTCTCTCTCTCAGGAAGATATCTGTAAGCTGACTGGTGTCTCAGTCCCTCTTTCTCAGGGAGATATCTGTACACTGACTGTATCTCTCAGTCACCTCTCTATCTCTCTCTGGGAGATATCTGTACACTGACTAGTGTCTCTCAGTCCTCTCTCAGGGAGATATCTGTACACTGACTAGTGTCTCTCAGTCCTCTCTCAGGAAGATATCTGTAAGCTGACTGGTGTCTCAGTCCCTCTTTCTCATGGAGATATCTGTACACTGACTGTATCTCTCAGTCATCTCTCTATCTCTCTCTGGGAGATATCTGTACACTGACTAGTGTCTCTCAGTCCCCTCTCTCTCTCAGGGAGATATCTGTACACTGACTGTATCTCTCAGTCACCTCTCTATCTCTCTCTGGGAGATATCTGTACACTGACTAGTGTCTCTCAGTCCCCTCTCTCTCTCAGGGAGATATCTGTACACTGACTGTATCTCTCAGTCACCTCTCTATCTCTCTCTGGGAGATATCTGTACACTGACTAGTGTCTCTCAGTCCCCTCTCTCTCTCAGGGAGATATCTGTACACTGACTAGTGTCTCTCAGTCCTCTCTCAGGGAGATATCTGTATACTGACTGGTGCTGTGAGTAAGTCATTAATGCGCTAAATACAATCAACCCATTGAGCAGAAAATTTGCATCCCCCTCAGCTCCATGCTCCTCATGACAATTTAATATTCTATGAAACCATTTTGCCTACACAATGGAGGACTCAGAACTGAGTGTGAAAACAGAACGGAGGGAGAGTACCATATCGAGACAAGGAGCTGTGACAGTGTTTCTCTCTATGTACTGTCAGAGCATCACACTGTCACACTGTCAGCGCTTAGGGAGCAGGCACTGTCAGAGAGTCAGTGCTGAGTGAGTGTGCACTATTGGAAGGTCAGTGCTGAGGGAGTGGGCACTGTAGGAGGGTCTACATCAAGGGAGTGGGCACTGTCACAGGGTCAGCGCTGAGGGAGCAGGCACTGTCGGAGGGTCTGCATCGAGGGAGTGGGCACTGTCACAGGGTCAGCGCTGAGGGAGCAGGCACTGTCGGAGGGTCTGCATCGAGGGAGTGGGCACTGTCGGAGGGTCAGCGCTGAGGGAGTGCATACTGTTGCAGGGTCAGTGCTGAGGGAACGTACACTGTCAGAGGATCAGTGCCACAGGAGCTGGCAATGTCAGAGTGCTCCTCCCTGTGGTGTATTTTAGGGATTACAGGTTCCGAGGTAATTATTAATTCTGACTTCCTTACTGATCGCCATTTAATCTTGAAGAATTCTGGTTGATCTCTGCATTATCCAGCACGTTTACATTATCTGTCTCTATCCATGATCTGTAAATTAATGTACGTGTATTTGGAAAGGCAAGGACTGATTAGGGATAGCCAACATGGCTTTGTGCGTGGGAAATCATGTCTCACAAACTTGATTGAGGTTTTTGAAGAAGTAACAAAGAGGATTGATGAGGGCAGAGCGGTGGACGTGATCTATATGGACTTCAGTAAGGCATTCGACAAGGTTCCCCATGGGAGACTGGTTAGCAAGGTTAGATGTGCAGGAGAGAGAGAGAGAGAGAGAGAGAAAGAAACCCACACTGCTCGCGACACAGCAGTGAACGTGCACAGTACTGCCTTTGCTGTTTGAATTCATGTATCGCTGGACATTGGAGCGTGTCTGGGATAATTAACAAACAGCAAAATTCACAACTGATCTTGGAGGAACCTGTTTGGGAGAGGTCACAGTACAGAAACAGATAAATTCATATTTTAAGTGTGGCCTTACAATAAGTCTGCAGTTGTGAATAGAGTGGGTTCTTTCTTGATTATACGTTTTATTGAGATATATCTCCTGATTAAACTTAACAATATAAGCCATAAGTATTAAGTTAGCCTGGGGCAGTGTTTTGTAGAGAAATCAGACAGTGCTATTTTCTGGGTCTGTAGATTGTGAAGGAACAAAAATGGCCTACAGTAGAGAGATATGCTCTTCTTGTCAGATGTGGGAGTTTAGGGAGAAGTTACGGGTTACTGAGGATCATATCTGCAATAAATGTCATTGGTTGCAAATCCTATCAGATCAAATGGATCGGTTGGAGAGACAGTTAGAGGCAATGAGGAATTTACCAGAACAAGGGGGTGTGATGAATGGCAGTTATAGGAAGGGGGAAAAGCCATGGATACAGTCACACAGATGGGCTAACTCCAGGAAAGGTAACAGAGATGGGCAGGTAATGCAGGAGTCTTCTGTGACTGTCCCCATTTCAAGCAGGTATGCTGTTTTGGAAAATGAAGGGGGTGATAGATTCTCAGGGGAATGTAGCACAAACAGCCATGTTTCTGGTACTGAGACTGGCTCTAATGCAATGAGGAGTATGTTGGGTTCCAAGATATCGATTGTATTTGGGGGCTCTCCAGTCCGAGGCACAGACAGACGTTTCTGTGGCCAGCAGCGAACAATCAGAATAGTGTGTTACCTCCTTGGTGCAAGATCAAGGATGTCTCAGAGAGGGTGCAGAATGTTCTCAAGGGGGAGAGGGACCACCAGGACGGCATTGTACACATTGGAACCGAAGACAAAGGAAGGGAAAAGGAGGAGATTCTGAAGGGAGAATATAGAAAGTTAGGCAGGAATTTAAAAAGGAGATCCTCGAGAGTAGTAATATCTGGAATACTCCTGGTGCTGTGAGCTAGTGAGGGCAGGAATAGAAGGATAGAGCAGATGAATGCATGGCTGAGGAGCTGGTGTATGGGAGAAGGATTCACATTTTTGGATCATTGGAATCTCTTCTGGGGTAGAAGTGATCTGTATAAGAAGGATAGATTACACCTGAATTGGAAGGAGACTCATATATTGGCAGGGAGATTTGCTAGAGCTGTGCGGGAGGATTTAAACTCGTAAGTTGGGGGTGAGGGGGAGGGTGGCGGAACCAGGGGAGATAGTGAGGAAAGAGATCAGTCTGAGACTGGTACAGTTGAGAAAAGAAACGAGTCAAACAGTCAGGGCAGGCAGGAGCAAAGCAGAGAACAGGGTAGGACTGATAAATTAAACTGCATTTATTTCAATGCAAGGGGCCTAACAGGGAAGGCAGATGAACTCAGGGCATGGTTAGGAACATGGGACTGGGATATCATAGCAATTATGGAAACATGGCTCAGGGATGGGCAGGACTGGCAGATTAATGTTCTAGGATACAAATGCTACAGGAAGGATAGAAAGGGAGGCAAGAGAGGAAAGGGAGTGGAAGTTTTGGTAAGGGATAGTATTACAGCTGTGCTGAGGGAGGATATTCCCGGAAATACATCCAGGGAAGTTATTTGGGTGGAACTGAGAAATAAGACAGGGATGATCACCTTATTGGGATTGTATTATAGACCCCCCCAATAGTCAGAGGGAAATTGAGAAACAAACTTGAAAGGAGATCTCAGTTATCTGTAAGAATAATAGGGTGGTTATGGTAGGGGATTTTAACTTTCCAAACATAGCCTAGGACAGCCATAGTCATAAGGGTTTAGATAAAGAGAAATTTGTTAAGTGTGTACAAGACAATTTTATGATTCAGTGTGTGGACATACCTACTAGAGAAGGTGCAAAACTTGACCTACTCTTGGGAAATCAGGCAGGGCAGGTGACTGAGGTGTCAGTGGGGGAGCACTTTGGGGCCAGCGACTATAATTCTATTAGATTTAAAATAGTGATGGAAAAGGATAGACTGGATCTAAAAGTTGAAATTCTAAATTGGTGAAAGGACAATTTTGATGGTATTAGGCAAAAACTTTCGAAAGCTGATTGGGGGCAGATGTTCGCAGGTAAAGGGACGGCTGGAAAATGGGAAGCCTTCAGAAATGAGATAACAAAAACCCAGAGAAAGTATATTCCTGTCAGGGTGAAAGGGAAGGCTGGTAGGTATAGGGAATGCTGGATGACTAAAGAAATTGAGGGTTTGGTTAAGAAAAGGAAGGAAGCATATGTCAGGTATAGACAGGATAGATTGAGTGAATCCTTCAAAGAGTATAAAGGAAGTAGGAGTTTACTTAAGAGGGAAATCAGGAGGGCAAAAAGGGGACATGAGATAGTTTGGCAAATAGAGTTAAGGAGAATCCAAAGGAATACATTAAGGACAAAAGGGTAACTAGGGAACAAATAGGGCCCCTCAAAGATCAGCAAGGCGGCCTTTGTGTGGAGTTGCATGAGATGGGGGAGATAGTAAACAAGAATTTTGCATCAGTATTTACTGTGGAAAAGGACATGGAAGATATAGATTGTAGGGAAATAGATGGTGACATCTTGCAAAATGTCCAGATTACAGAGAAGGAAGTGCTGGATGTCTTGAAACACATAAAAGTGTATAAATCCCCAGGACCTGATCATATGTACCCCAGAACTCTGTGGGAAGCCAAGGACGTGATTGCTGGGCCTCTTACTGAGATATTTGTATCATCGATAGTCACAGGTGAGGTGCCAGATGACTGGAGGGTGGCTAATGTAGTGCCACTGTTTAAGAAGGGCGGTAAAGACAAGCCAGGGAACTATAGACCGGTGAGCCTGACCTCGGTGGTGGACAAGTTGTTGGAGGGAATCCTGAGGGACAGGATGTACATGTATTTGGAAAGGCAAGGACTGATTAGGGATAGTCAGCATGGCTTTGTGCGTGGGAAATCATGTCTCACAAACTTGTTTGAGTTTTTTGAAGAAGTAACAAAGAGGATTGATGAGGGCAGAGCAGTAGATGTGATCTATATGGATTTCAGTAAGGCGTTCAACAAGGCTCCCCATGGGAGACTGATTAGCAAGGTTAGATCTCATGGAATACAGGGAGAACTAGCCATTTGGATACAGAACTGGCTCAAAGATAGAAGACAGAGGGTGGTGATGGAGGGTTGTTTTACAGACTGGAGGCCTGTGATCAGTGGAGTGCCACAAGGATCGGTGCTGGGTCCTCTACTTTTCATCATTTATATAAATTATTTGGATGTGAGTATAAGAGGTACAGTTAGTAAGTTTGCAGATAACACCAAACTTGGAGGTGTAGTGGACAGTGAAGAAGTTACCTCAGATACAACGGGATCTTGGTCAAATGGGCCAATGAGGTGAGGAATGGCAGATGGAGGTTAATTCAGATAAATGTGAGGTGCTGCATTTTGGGAAAGCAATTCTTAGCAGGACTTATACACTTAATGGTAAGGTCCTAGGGAATGTTGCTGAACAAAGAGACCTTGGAGTGCAGGTTCATAGCTCATTGAAAGTAAAGTCGCAGGTAGATAGGATAGTGAAGGTGGCGTTTGGTATGCTTTCCTTTATTGGTCAGAGTATTGAGTACAGGAGATGGGAGGTCATGTTGTGGCTGTACATGACATTGGTTCGGCCACTGTTGGAATATTGCGTGCAATTCTGGTCTCCTTCCTATCGGAAAGATGTTGTGAAACTTGAAAGGGTTCAGAAAAGATTTACAAAGATGTTGCCAGGGTTGGAGGATTTGAGCTATAGGGTGAGGTTGAATAGGCTTTGATTTGAGTTGCTTTCCCTGGAGCGTCGGAGGCTGAGGGGTGACCATACAGAGGTTTATAAAATCATGAGGGGGCATGGATAGGGTAAATAGGCAAGGTCTTTTCCCCCTGGGGTGGGGGAGTCCAGAACTAGAGGGGCATAGGTTTAGGGTGAGATGGGAAAGATATAAAAGAGACCCAGTGGTGGAGGCTGGTACAATGACAGCATTTAAAAGGCATCTGGATGGGGACATGAATAGGAAGGGTTTAGAGAGATATGGGCCAAGTGCTGGCAAATGGGACTAGATTAGGTTGGGATATCTGGTCAGCATGGACGGGTTGGACTGTAGGGTCTGTTTCTGTGTTGGACATCTTTATGACTCTAAATCCCTCTCCTCTCACCTTAAAATTATTCTTGCTAGTTTTGAACTCCTCTATCCTAGGGAAACAATCTTTGCTATTCACCTTAGCTGTGCCCCTCTGATTTTATAAACCTCTATAATTTCACCCCTCAACCTCCTACATTCCAGTGAAAAATGTCTCAGCCTCTCCTTATAACTCAAACCCTCCAGTCCTGGCAACATCCTGGTAAATCTCTTCTGAACCCTCTCCAGTTTAATAATCTCCTTCCTGTAACAGGGCGACCAGAACTGGACACAGTTCTCCAGACGAGGCCTCACCAATGTCCTGTACAACCCCAACATGACGTCTCCAATTCCTGTACTCAAAGGTCTGAGCAATGAAGGCAAGTGTGCCAAACACCTTCTTAACCACTCTGTGACACAAACTTCAAAGAATTATGTACCTCGGGCTCCCTGCTCTACAACGCTGCCCAGGGCCCTACCATTAATTGTATAAGTGCTGCCCTTGTTCGTTTGTCCAAAATGCAAGACCATATTTATCCAAATTAGACTCCACCTGCCACTCCTCAGCCCATTGACCCAATTGATCAAGGTCCTGTTGTACTGTGAGGTAACCTCCTTCACTGTCCACTGTTTGGTGTCATCTGCAAACTTACTAACCATGTTCCCTAAATTCTCAACAAAATCGGTTCAATAAATGACAAACAGCAGGGGGACCCAGCACCGATCCCTGTGGGACACCGCCGGTCGCAGGCCTCCAGTCTGAAAAACAATCCTCCCCCACCACCACTCTCTGTCTCCTAACCCCGAGACAGTTTTGTATCCAACTGACAAGCTCACCTCAAGTTAACCGCGGGGTGGCACGGTGGCTCAGTGGTTAGCACTGCTGCCTCACAGCACCAGGGTCCCAGGTTCGACTCCAGCCTTGGGCGACTGTCTGTGTGGAGTTTGCACATTCTCCCCTTGTCTGCGTGGGTTTCCTCTGGGTGCTCTGGTTTCCTCCCACAGTCCAAAGATGTGCAGGTCAGGGTGAATTGGCCATGCTAAATTGTCCCATAGTGTGAGGTGCATCAGTCGGAGGGAAATGGGTCTGGGTGGGTTACTCTTCGGAGGGTCGGTGTCGACTGGTTGGGCCGAAGGGCCTGTTTCCACACTGTAGGGAATCTAGTCTAATTCCTGATGAAGGGCTCTTGCCTGAAACGTCGATTCTCCTGCTCCTCAGATGCTGCCTGAACTGCGGCGCTTTTCCAGCAACGCACTCTCGACTCTGATCTCCAGCATCTGCAGTCCTCACTTTCTTCAAGTGAACCCCTGCCTAGCAATCTTCGAGGGAAAAGGATGTCTTGAGACAGAGAGATCTGGGCAATAAGGAGCTTTGATAATGACAGGACGTACTGAGGTTCTGTTACCTTGGTGTACTTATGTCACACATGGTTTGTCTGTATAGCACGCGAAACAGTACTTTTCACTGTATCTTGGGACAATAATGGCTCCAACCAAATCAATTCAAGGAAGACCCTTTTACAGATAGAAGATAGAGTGTTGGAGGCCACTGTAAAGTTCTGGCAGATCCCCAGGGCTAGCCGGGACTCCTTGATGCCACACTCGGTCGAACGCACTCTTGATGTCAAGAGTTGTCACTCTCACCTTCCCTCCGGATTTCAGCTCCTTTTGTCTAGGTTTGAACCAAGGCCGCAATGAGGTCAGGAGCTGAGTGACCCTGGTGGAACCCAAACTGGGCATCACTGAGCAGGTAATTTCTGAGCAGGTACTGCTGGATAGCTCTGTTGATGGCACCTTCCATCACTTTACTGATGATGGAGATGGAGCGGGTAATTCATCATGTCGGATTTATCCTGTTTTTTTTTCGTGTACAGGACGGACCTGGGCAACTTTCCACATCGCTGAGTGGATGCCAGTGATGTACCTGTTCCTGAACAACTTCACTATGGGGACCAGCAAGTTCTGGAGCACAAGTCTTCAGTACTATTGCCGCGATGTTGTCAGGGCCCATCGCCTTTGCAGTACCCAGTGACTCCAACTGTTTCACGTGGAGTGAATCAGATTGGCTGAAGCCTCGGGTATCTGTGATGTTGGGGATCACTGGAGGAGCTGAAAAATGTGTTGCTGGAAAAGCGCAGCAGATCAGGCAGCATCAAAGGAGCAGGAGAATCGACGTTTTGGGCGTAAGCCCTTCTTCAGGCTTATACCCAAAACGTTAATTCTGCCTGACCTGCTGTGCTTTTCCAGCAACACATTTTTCAGCTCTGATCTCCAGCATCTGCGGTCCTCCCTTTCCCCGATCATTGGAGGAGGCCAAGATGGATCATCAACTCAGTACTTCGGGCTGAAGATTGCTGCAAACGCTTCAGCCTTATCATTTGCCCTGATGTGCTGGGCTCTCCCATCATTGAGGATGGGGGATATTTGTGAAGCCTCCTCCTCCAGTGAATTGTTTAATAGTCCACCACCAATCCCCACTGGATTGGGGCAGGACTGCAGAGCCTAGATCTGATCCATTGGTCTTGGGATCGCTTAGCTCTGTCTATCACTTGCCATTTGGCATGCAGGCCATCCTGTTTGGTGGCTTCATCAGGGTGACACCTCATCTTTAGGTAGGCCTGGTGCCCTCCTGCACTCCCCATTGAACCAGGGTTGATCCCCTGGCTTGGTGAGAATGGTTGAGTGGGGGATGTGCCGAGCCATGAGGTTACAGATTGTGCTGGAGTAAAATTCCGCTGCTGTTGATGAATTAAATTGAATTGATTGTCCCGTGTACCAAGGCACAGTGAAAAGCTTTGTCTTGCAAGCAACACAGACAGATCACAGAGTTAAGTTGCATAGACAAGTAAATAATAGGTGAACAGCAGCAAAAACAAAAACACAGGGACAGGCGAATGTTAAGAGTTTGTGAGTCCATTCAATATTCTAACAACAGGAGGGTAGAAGCTGTTCCGAAACCGGCTGGTGCATGTGTTCAGGCTTCTGTACCTTCTCCCCGATGGTAGAGGTTGTAGAGAAACATTGCCAGGGTGGGATGGATCTTTGAGAATGCTGACGGCCTTTCCCTGACTGTGGGCCTGGGAGATGGATTCTGTAGACGGGAGGTTGGCCTTTGTGATTGTCTGGGCCGAGTTCACCACACTCTGTAACCGTCTCCGACCTTGAATGGTGCAGTTGCCATACCAGGTAGTGATACATCCAGACAGAACGCTCTCGATGGCGCACCTATAAAAGTTGGCGAGGGTATTCACCGTCATGCCAAATTTCCTCAGCTGCCTGAGGGAAGAAGAGACGTTGTTGGGCCTTTGTGACCAGTGCGTCCACATGAAGAGTCCAAGAAAGCTTGTTGTGGATGACCACTCCCAGGAGCTTGACACTCTCCACTCGTTCCCCCTCTGTGCTGTTAACGTGTAGGGGGGGCATGAGTAACATCCCGCCGAACGTCAATGATGGGTTCCTTGGTTTTGGGGGCATTGAGAGCTAGGTTGTTCCCAGTGCACCATTTTTCCAGGTCTTCCACCTCCTGTCTGTAGTCTGTTTTGTCGCCATCTGAGATAGGACCCATAGCGCCTCATGGATGCCCAGTCTTGAGCTGCTAGATCTGTTCGAAGTCTGTCCTATTTAGCACGGTGATAGTGCCACACTGCATGATGGAGGGTATTCTCAATATGATGGCAGAACTTTGTCTCCACAAGGACAGTGCGGTGGTCGATACTGTTGCGGACAGATACATCTGCGGCTGGCAGATTGGTAAGGATTAGATCAAATATGTTTTTCCCTCCTTTGTTGGCTCCCTCCCCACTTGCCACAGACTCAGCCTAGCAGCTACGTCCTTTAGGACCCGACCAGCTCGATCGGTAGTCCTGCTGCTGAGCCACTCTTGGTGGTGGACATTGAACTCCCCCCCCCCACATGGAGGAGGACATTGTGCCCCCTTGCCACCCTCGCTACTTCCTCCCAGTGTCGTTCAACAGGGAGGAGTGTCGATTCATCAGCCGAGGGAGGACGATGCGTGGTAATCAGCAGGAGGTTTCCTTGCCCAAGTTTAACTGCATGGGGTCCAGAGTCAATGTTGCGGACTCCCTCATGACTGTCCCACCATCTCTGCTGGGTCGGTCCTGCCGGTGGGACAGGACACACCCAGGGCTGGTGACGGTACGGTCTGGGAGATGATCCCTGAGTATGACAATGTCAGGCTGTTGCTTGACTTTCCTGACGAAGGGCTTTTGCCCGAAACGTCGATTTTCCCAATTGATCAAGGACCCGTTGTACTGTGAGGTAACCTTCTTCACTGTCCACTGTGCCACCAAGTTTGGTGTCATCTGCAAACTTACTAACCACGCTCCCTAAATTCTCAACCAAATCATTTATATAAATGACAAACACCACTGGTCGCAGGCCTCCAGTCTGAAAAACAACCCTCCACCACCACCCTCTGTCTCCTAACCCCGAGACAATTTTGTATCCAACTTAAGCAAGCCCACCTTAAGTTGACCGTTTCATTCCCGATGAAGGGCTCTTGCCCGATACGTCGACTCCCCTGCTCCTCGGACACTGCCTGGCCTGGCCAACACAACTCTCATCTAGACTCTGATCTCTCCTAGTTTTGGCACTAGCCCCCTGACGTGAGTGAGGAGGACTTTGCAGGGCTGTATCTGCCGTTGTCTTTTCCGGTGCTTGGTTTAATTCCTCTCTGGCGTTTTGATAAAACCCACAGCGCTTTATGACAATCAAAATCATGCTCACCAGGAGACTGGGTGGAATTTGCACGTTCTCCACTTGTGTCTGCGTGGGTTTCCTGCGGGTGCTCCGGTTTCCTCCTACAATCCAAAGGTGTGCAGGTTAGGGTGGATTGGCCATGCTAAATTGTCCCATAGTGCCCAGGGATGTGCAGGTTAGGGTAGATTGGCCATGCTAAATTGTCCCATAGTGCCCCAGGGATGTGTAGGTTAGGGTGGATTGGCCATGCTAAATTGTCCCATAGTGCACAGGGATGTGCAGGTTAGGGTGGATTCACCGTGATAAATTGTCCCATAGTGCCCAGGGATGTGCAGGTTAGGGTGGATTGGCCGTGCTAAATTGTCCCATAGTGCCCAGGGATGTGCAGGTTAGGGTGGATTGGCCATGCTAAATTGTCCCATAGTGCCCAGGGATGTACATGTTAGGGTGGATGGGCCATGCTAAATTGTCCCGTAGTGCCCAGGGATGTGCAGGTTAGGGTGGATTGGCCATGCTAAATTGTCCCATAGTGCCCAGGGATGTGCAGGTTAGGGTGGATGGGCCATGCTAAATTGTCCCATAGTGCCCAGGGATGTGCAGGTTTGGGTAGATTGGCTATGCTAAATTGTCCCATAGTGCCCAGGGATGTGCAGGTTAGGGTAGATTGGCCATGCTAAATTGTCCCATAGTGCCCAGGGATGTGCAGGTTAGGGTAGATTGGCCATGCTAAATTGTCCCATAGTGCCCAGGGATGTGCAGGTTTGGGTAGATTGGCCATGCTAAATTGTCCCATAGTGCCCAGGGATGTACATGTTAGGGTGGATGGGCCATGCTAAATTATCCCATAGTGCCCAGGGATGTACAGGTTAGGGTGGATTGGCTATGCTAAATTGTCCCATAGTGCCCAGGGATGTGCAGGTTAGGGTAGATTGGCTATGCTAAATTGTCCCATAGTGCCCAGGGATGTGCAGGTTAGGGTAGATTGGCCATGCTAAATTGTCCCATAGTGCCCAGGGATGTGCAGGTTTGGGTAGATTGGCCATGCTAAATTGTCCCATAGTGCCCAGGGATGTGCAGGTTTGGGTAGATTGGCCATGCTAAATTGTCCCATAGTGCCCAGGGATGTACATGTTAGGGTGGATGGGCCATGCTAAATTATCCCATAGTGCCCAGGGATGTGCAGGTTAGGGTGGATTGGCCATGCTAAATTGTCCCATAGTGCCCCAGGGATGTGCAGGTTAGGGTGGATTGGCCATGCTAAATTGTCCCATAGTGCCCAGGGATGTGCAGGTTAGGGTGGATTGGCCATGCTAAATTGTCCCATAGTGCCCAGGGATGTGCAGGTTAGGGTGGATTGGCCATGCTAAATTGTCCCGTAGTGCCCCAGGGATGTGCAGGTTAGGTCAGGATCAAACCCAGGTCCCCAGCATCATGAGGGAATGGAGATAGACACTGCACTGCCCAGCTAACTAGACAGTTTACAACATATAGATATAATGTCTGATAACTTTAAACCTGCCAGTCAATACAGGCATTAAGGTAAACTGCTCATCGGTGAGACCGAAAGAATTAATAACCACCTTGGACTCTGCCATTCCTAGAACACACCACAAGGAGGAGCTCATGGGCTAAAGATGAAATGCATGTTTGTTTGAACAGAATTCAAGTTTGACAAAAGGAGAAAGCAGAACTATCATCAGAACTGAACAGAGCAGTAACAGATGCTGTCCATAGGACAGACAAAAGGAATCAGTTATAAACTGGGAAAGGAGGAACAGTCAGTACTGAGGGAGTGGGCACTGTGGGAGGGTCAGTGCTGAGGGAGTGGGCGCTGTCGGAGGGTCAGTGCTGAGGGAGTGGGCGCTGTGGGAGGGTCAGTGCTGAGGGAGTGGGCGCTGTGGGAGGGTCAATGCTGAGGGAGTGGGCGCTGTGGGAGGGTCAGTGCTGAGGGAGTGGGCACTGTGGGAGGGTCAGTGCTGAGGGAGTGGGCGCTGTGGGAGGGTCAGTGCTGAGGGAGGGGGCACTGTCTGAGGGTCAGTGCTGAGGGAGTGGGCGCTGTCAGAGGGTCAGCGCTGAGGGAGTGGGCGCTGTGGGAGGGTCAGTGCTGAGGGAGTAGGTGCTGTGGGAGGGTCAGTGCTGAGGGAGTGGGCGCTGTCGGAGGGTCAGTGCTGAGGGAGTGGGCACTGTCGGAGGGTCAGTGCTGAGGGAGTGGGTGCTGTGGGAGGGTCAGTGCTGAGGGAGTGGGGGCTATCGGAGGGTCAGTGCTGAGGGAGTGGGCACTGTCGGAGGGTCAGTGCTGAGGGAGTGGGTGCTGTGGGAGGGTCAGTGCTGAGGGAGTGGGCACTGTCGGAGGGTCAGTGCTGAGGGAGTGGGCACTGTCGGAGGGTCAGTGCTGAGGGAGTGGGTGCTGTGGGAGGGTCAGTGCTGAGGGAGTGGGCACTGTCGGAGGGTCAGTGCTGAGGGAGTGGGCGCTGTGGGAGGGTCAGTGCTGAGGGAGTGGGCGCTGTCGGAGGGTCAGTGCTGAGGGAGTGGGCGCTGTGGAAGGGTCAGTGCTGAGGGAGTGGGCGCTGTGGAAGGGTCAGTGCTGAGGGAGTGGGTGCTGTGGGAGGGTCAGTGTTGAGGGAGTGGGCACTGTCAGAGGGTCAGTGCTGAGGGAGTGGGCGCTGTCGGAGGGTCAGTGCTGAGGGAGTGGGCGCTGTGGAAGGGTCAGTGCTGAGGGAGTGGGCGCTGTGGAAGGGTCAGTGCTGAGGGAGTGGGCGCTGTGGGAGGGTCAGTGCTGAGGGAGTGGGCACTGTCGGAGGGTCAGTGCTGAGGGAGTGGGCACTCTCTGAGGGTCAGTGCTGAGGGAGTGGGCGCTGTCAGAGGGTCAGCGCTGAGGAAGTGGGCACTGTGGGAGGGTCAGTACTGAGGGAGCGGGCGCTGTCGGAGGGTCAGTGCTGAGGGTGTGGGCACTGTGGGAGGGTCAGTACTGAGGGAGCGGGCGCTGTCGGAGGGTCAGTACTGAGGGAGCGGGCGCTGTCGGAGGGTTAGTGCTGAGGGAGTGGGCGCTGTGGGAGGGTCAGTGCTGAGGGAGTGGGCGCTGTCAGAGGGTCAGCGCTGAGGAAGTGGGCACTGTGGGAGGGTCAGTGTTGAAGGAGTGGGCGCTGTCGGAGGGTCAGTGCTGAGGGAGTGGGCGCTGTTGGAGTGTCAGTGCTGAGGGAGTGGGCGCTATCGGAGGGTTAGTGGTGAGGGAGTGGGCACTGTCAGAGGGCCAGCGCTGAGGGAACGTCAGTGCTGAAGGAGCAGGTGCTGTCGGAGGGTCAGTGCTGAGGGAGCGGGCTGTGTCGGAGGGTCAGTGCTGAGGGAGTGGGCACTTTCTGAGGGTCAGTGCTGAGGGAGTGGGCACTATCTGAGGTTCAGTGCTGAGGGAGCGGGCGCTGTCTGAGTGTCAGCACTGAGGAAGTGGGCACTGTGGGAGGGTCAGTGCTGAGGGAGTGGGCGCTATCGGAGGGTTAGTGGTGAGGGAGTGGGCACTGTCAGAGGGCCAGCGCTGAGGGAACGTCAGTGCTGAAGGAGCAGGTGCTGTCGGAGGGTCAGTGCTGAGGGAGTGGGCACTGTCTGAGTGTCAGCACTGAGGAAGTGGGCACTGTGGGAGGGTCAGTGCTGAGGGAGTGGGCGCTATCGGAGGGTTAGTGGTGAGGGAGTGGGCACTGTCAGAGGGCCAGCGCTGAGGGAACGTCAGTGCTGAAGGAGCAGGTGCTGTCGGAGGGTCAGTGCTGAGGGAGCGGGCTGTGTCGGAGGGTCAGTGCTGAGGGAGCGGGCGCTGCAGGTCGGTCAGCGCTGAGGGAGTTTGTGCTGTGGGAGGGTCAGTGCTGAAGGAGCAGGTACTGTTGGAGGGTCAGTACTGAGGGAGTGGGAGCTGTGGGAGGGTCAGTGCTGAGGGAGCGGGTACTGTCGAAGGGTCAGTGCTGAAGGAGCAGGTACTGTTGGAGGGTCAGTGCTGAGGGAGTGGGTGCTGTCGAAGGGTCAGTGCTGAAGGAGCAGGTACTGTTGGAGGGTCAGTACTAAGGGAGTGAGTGCTGTCAAAGGGTCAGTGCTGAGGGAGCAGGCGCTGTCGGATGGTCAGTGCTGAGGGAGCGGGCACTGTCGGATGGTCAGTGCTGAGGGAGCGGGCACTGTCGGATGGTCAATGCTGAGGGAGCGAGCACTGTCGGATGGTCAATGCTGAGGGAGCGGGCACTGTCGGATGGTCAATGCTGAGGGAGCGGGCACTGTCGGAGGGTCAGTGCTGAGGGAGCGGGCACTGTCGGAGGGTCAGTGCTGAAGGAGTGGGAGAAAGTCAAATTGTTTATTGCATCTGTTGCTCCTGATGCGGCCTCCTCTACACTGGGGAGACTGGACACCTTTAAAGTGCTTTAGAGAACATCTCAGGGACACCTGCGCCAATCAACCCCACCGTCCCGTGGCTGAACATTTCAACTCCCCCTCCGACTCTGCACGCAGGTCCTGGGCCTCCTCCATCACCACTCACTCAACACCACCCGAGTGGGCCTGGAGGAAGAACACCTTATCTTCTGCCTCGGAACCCTTCGACCCCAGGGCATCATTTCCCCACTACCCACCCCACCCCAATTCCAACCTTCCAGCTCAGCACTGCCCTCATGACCTGTCTGTCCACCTTCCTTCCCACCAATCTGCTCCACCCTCCCCTCCGACCTATCACCTTTACCCCCACCTCCATCCACCTATCGCACTCTCAGCTACCTTCCCCCCCAGCCCCATCCCCATGCCCCCTCCCATTTATGTCTCCAACCCCCGAGGCTCCCAGCCTCATTCCCGATGAAGAGCTCCTGCCCAAAATGTCGATTCTTCTGCTCCTCGGATGCTGCCTGACCTGCTGCACTTTTCCAACAATTCTCAACGCTGAAGGAGTGGGCACTGTCTGAGGGTCAGAGCTGAGGGAGCGGGCGCTGTCGCAGGGTCAGTGCTGAGGGAAAGGGCACAGGGTCAGCCCTGAGGGAGTGTTTAATAGGGACAGTGTAGAGGGAGCTATACTCTGTGCTTGCCCCCTGTCCTGGACGGGGGCGGGGAAGAGTGCACTCTGTATTTAGCTCAGTGTCCTTGCTGGGGTTGACTGGGTGGGGTTGCTAATGATGTGGGAAGCAGCTGTTGTTTTCTGCATCAAGATAATTGACTATTTTGGGAGCCGTGATTGATGGACTGGGCTGTGTTGCGACACTTTTGAGGTCAGGGACAACAACATCACCGAACCACTTCCCCATTTCACTGACAAATGGGTCAGGGCTGGGCAAATCTGTGTTGCAATCCTCAAGGCAACACAACAACCCTCATCACAGCTTCCACGCCAGGACGGGCTTAATGTAGATCTGAGAGGCTAGCTCAGATCAGATTGGACAAACAGACTGAAGCTGTATTCATTTGAAACAGGCAGGGTGAGGGGGTGACCTGACTGAAGCCTTTGAAATATGGAAAACAGTTTGATAGGTTACATGTACGGCAGACATTCCTACCTGTTGAGGGGAAAACAGAACTGGCATGGAGAGTGGGGGGAGAATGAGGGACTCGCTCCCACAGGGAGTGGGGGGGGGAGAGGGGGAGAATGGGGGACTCACTCCCACAGGGAGTGGGGGGAGAGTGGGGTGAGAATGAGGGACACGCTCCCACAGGGAGTGGGGGGAGAATGGGGGACTCGCTCCCACAGGGAGTGGGGGGGGGGGGGAGAGGGGGAGAATGGGGGACTCACTCCCACAGGGAGTGAGGGGAGAGTGGGGTGAGAATGAGGGACTCGCTCCCACAGGGAGTGGGGGGAGAGTGGGGTGAGAATGAGGGACTCGCTCACACAGGGAGTGGGGGGAAAATGAGGGATTCGCTCCCACGGGGAGTGGGGGAGAGAATGGGGGACTTGCTCCCACTGGGAGTGGGGGGTGGAATGGGGGACTCGCTCCCACAGGGAGTGGGGCGTGGGGAATGGGGGACTCGCTCCCACGGTGGGGTGAGGGGGGAGAATGTGGGACTTGCATCCACGGGGAGTGAGGGGGAGAATGGGGGAATTCACTCCCATGGGGGGTGAGGGGAAGAATGGGGGAACTCACTCCCACGGGGGGTGAGGGGGAGAATGCGTGACTTGCTCCAGCGGGGAGTGAGGGGGGAGAATGGGGGACTCGCTCCCACAGGGAATGGGGGAGAGAATGGGGGACTCGCTCCCATTGGGAGTGAGGGGGGAGAATGAAGGACTCACTTCCATGGGGAGTGGGGGGGGAGAATGAGGGACTTACTCCCACAGGGAGTGGGGTGAGAATGAGGGACTTGCTCCCACAAGGAGTGGGAGGGGAAATGGGGGACTCGCTCCCACGGGGAGTGGGGGGAGAATGGGGAAATCACTCCTATTGGGAGTGAGGGGGGAGAATGAGGGACTCGCTTCCATTGGGAGTGAGGGGGGAGAATGGGGGACTCGTTCCCACGGGGAGTGGGGGGGAGATTGAGGGACTCGGTCCCATTGGGTAGGAGAATGGGGGACTCGCACCATTTGGGGGAGGGGGGGGAGAATGGGGGACTCGCTCCCATGGGGGGGGGGGGGGGAGAGAATGGGAGACTCGCTCCCACGGAGAGTGAAGGGAGAGAATGAGGGACTCACTCCCACGGAGAGTGAAGGGAGAGAATGAGGGACTCACTCCCATTGTGGGGGGGGGGGGGGAGAATGGGGGACTCGCTCCCACGAAGAGTGAAGGGAGAGAATGAGGGACTCACTCCCATTGGGGGGGAGGAACGGGGACCCGCACCCATTGGGGGGGGGGGGGGAATGGGGGAACCCGTTCCTATTGGGGGGGGGAAATGGGGGACTTGCTCCCATTGGGGGGAGAATGGGGGACTCGCTCCCACAGAGAGTGAAGGGAGAGAATGAGGGACTCACTCCCATTGGGGGGGAGGAATGGGGACCCGCACCCATTGGGGGGGTGAATGGGGGAATGGGGGAACCCCTTCCTATTGGGGGGGGGGGGGAAATGGGGGACTTGCTCCCATTGGGGGGAGAATGGGGGACTCGCTCCCACAGAGAGTGAAGGGAGAGAATGAGGGACTCACTCCCACTGGAGGGGAGAATGGGGGACTCGCACCCATTGGGGGGGGGGGAATGGGGGAACAGGGAACTCGTTCCCATTGGGGGGGGGAGAATGGGGGACTTGCTTCCATTGGGGGAAGAATGGGGGACTCGCTCCCTTTGGGGGGAAGAATGGGGGACTCGCTCACATTGGGGGGAAGAATGGGGGACTCGCTCCCATTTGGGGGGAGAATGGGGGACTTGCTTCCATTGGGGGAAGAATGGGTGACTCGTTCCCATTGGAGGGAAGAATGGGGGACTCGCTCCCATTTGGGGGGAGAATGGGGGACTCGCTCCCACGGGGAATGGGGGACTTGCTCCCACGGGGGGTGAGGGGGAGAATGCGTGACTTGCTCCAGCGGGGAGTGAGGGGGAGAATGGGGGACTCGCTCCCAAGGGGGGTGAGGGGGAGAATGGGGGATTCGCTCCCACGGGGAGTGGGGGGAGAATGAGCGACTGGCTCCCACAGGAAGTGGGGTGGAGAGTGGGGGGAGAATGAGGGACTCGCTCCCACAGGGAGTGGGGTGAGAATGGGGTCTCGCTCACACAGGGAGTGGGGGGAGAATGAGGGACTCGCTCCCATTGGGGGGGAGGGGGGGGGGAGAATGGGGGACTCACACCCATGGGGTGGGAATGGGGGAACTCGTTCCCATTGTGGGGGGAGAATGGGGGACTCGCTCCCATTGGGGAGAAGAATGTGGGACTCGCTCCCATTGGGGGGGGGGTGGGAAAGAGAATGGGGGACTCAATCCCATTGAGGGGAGAATAGGGGACTCACTCCCATTGGGGGGGGAAAATGAGGGACTCACTCCCATTGGGGGGGTAAATGAGGGACTCACTCCCATTGGGGGGGTGGGGGAAATGGGGAACTTGCTCCCATTGGAGGGAGAACGGGGGGACTTGCTCCCATTGGAGGGGGAGAATGGGGGACTCGCTCCCACGGAGAGTGAAGGGAGAGAATGAGGGACTCAGTCCCATTGGGGGGAGAATGGGGACTCACACCCATTTGGGGGGTGGGGGGAATGGGGGAACACATTTCCATTGGGGGGGAGAATGGGGGACTCACTCCCATTGTGGGGAGAATGGGGGGACTCGCTCCCACGGAGAGTGAAGGGAGAGAATGAGGGACTCACTCCCATTGGGGGGGGAGAATGGGGGACTCGCACCCATTGGGGGGGGGGAATAGGGGAACCCATTCCCATTGGGGAGGAGAATGGGGGACTCGCTCCCATTGGGGGAAGAATGGGGGACTCGCTCCCATTGGGCCGGGGGGGATTGGGGGAACTCGTTCCCATTGGGTGGGGGGGGGGGGGGGGAAAGAATGGGGGACTCACTCCCATTGAGGGGAGAATGGGGGACTCACTCCCATTGGGGGGGAAAATGAGGGACTCACTCCCATTGGGGGGGTAAATGAGGCACTCACTCCCATTGGGGGCGGGGTGGGGGAAATGGGGAACTCGCTCCCATTGGAGGGAGAGAACTGGGGGGACTTGCTCCCATTGGGGGGGGGCGGGGGGGGGGAGAATGAGGGACTCATGTCCACGGGGAGTGGCGGGGGGGGGGGAAAGAATGAGGGAACTCACTCCAGTGGGGGGAAAATGGAGTCTCGCTCCCAGGGGGATTGGAGGCGAGAATGGGGGGACTCGGTCCCACTGGGAGTGAGGAGAGTAGGAGAGTGGGGGACTCACTCCCACAGGGAAAGGGGTAGAGGGGTATGAGAGAGTTGGGGGAGAATGGGGGGCCCAGGATAATAGTAGTGTGATACTGGAGGAGTCGGAGCTGGATATAGAGATGAGGGAGTGAGCAATAGAAGGAAAAGGGACAAGAGAGTTCAGAGGCTGTTTTGGGGCAAGAACAACAGCACAGAGTAAAGGGGCCAAATGGACTGTTTGTCTCCTGGGAATGCTGTTCGATTTCTAATGGATGCACTGAGCATCCTCAAAGCACGCAAGAGGCCACGTAGCCCATAGAGTGACAATGTGATTCTGGTTGGATCAACATGCATGGAGCTGAGGGGGCACTCCAATTTTACCACAAAAAGCTGACCTTCCCACAGCACCCCACTCCCCTCGGCACTGACCCTCCGACAGCACCCACTCCCTCAGCACTGACCCTCTGACAGCACCCACTCCCTCAGCACTGACCCTCTGACAGCACCCGCTCCCTCAGCACTGACCCTCTGACCAGCACCCACTCCCTCAGCACTGACCCCTCCGACACAGCCCGCTCCCTCAGCACTGACCCTCCGACACAGCCCGCTCCCTCAGCACTGACCCTCCGACACAGCCCGCTCCCTCAGCACTGACCCTCCGACACAGCCCGCTCCCTCAGCACTGACACCCTCCGACACAGCCCACTCCCTCGGCACTGACCCTCCAACAGCACCCACTCCCTCGGCACTGACCCTCTGACAGCACCCACTCCCTCAGCACTGACCCTCTGACAGCACCCGCTCCCTCAGCACTGACCCTCTGACAGCACCCACTCCCTCAGCACTGACCCTCCGGACACAGCCCGCTCCCTCAGCACTGACCCTCCGACACAGCCCGCTCCCTCAGCACTGACCCTCCGACACAGCCCACTCCCTCAGCACTGACCCTCCAACAGCA
This sequence comes from Chiloscyllium punctatum, assembly GCF_047496795.1. Taxonomy (NCBI): domain Eukaryota; kingdom Metazoa; phylum Chordata; class Chondrichthyes; order Orectolobiformes; family Hemiscylliidae; genus Chiloscyllium; species Chiloscyllium punctatum. The sequence goes on from NC_092788.1 coordinate 32,567,034, forward strand.
CCCACTCCCTCGGCACTGACCCCTCCGACAGCACCCGCTCCCCTCGGCACTGACCCCTCCGACAGCACCCGCTCCCTCGGCACTGACCCTCTGACAGCGCCCGCTCCCTCAGCACTGACTCTCCAACAGCACCCACCTCCCTCAGCACTGACCCTCCAACAGCACCCACTCCCTCGGCACTGACCCTCCCACAGCACCCGCTCCCTCGGCACCGACCCTCCCACAGCACCCACTCCCTCAGCACTGACCCTCCGACACAGCCCGCTCCCTCAGCACTGACCCTCTGACAGCACCCGCTCCCTCGGCACTGACCCTCCGACAGCACCCACTCCCTCGGCACTGACCCTCTGACAGCACCCGCTCCCTTGGCACTGACCCTCCAACAGCACCCAGCTCCCTCAGCACTGACCCTCTGACAGCACCCGCTCCCTTGGTACTGACCCTCTGACAGCACTCGCTCCCTCGGCACTGACCCTCTGACAGCACCCCGCTCCCTCAGCACTGACCCTCCAACAGCACCCACTCCCTCGGCACTGACCCTCTGACAGCACCCGCTCCCTCAGCACTGACCCTCCAGGAACTTACAAAGACAGGTATGAGTGTAGGGGCTGGAGGAGGTGACAGAGATAGGGAGGGGGTTGTAGGGGACTGGAGGAGGTGACAGAGATAGGCAGGGGATGCAGGGGTCTGTGGCCAGTCACAACAGAGGAACCGCCCTTTGGTCCATGGTTCAAAAGGACCTGATCTACTTTGTGACCCTTACAGGGTTAGGAGTTTTTGGGGGGTGGGGAGGGGGGGGGGGGGGTGCTGTGTGTGGTTGTAGAGGGCGGGGGGCGCTGAGGTTGTAGGTTGTGATCATAGGAGGTTTCAAATAGGCTTTGTGGCGTAACTCTGCAGCAGGCACAAATCCCTGGGTACAGGAGGGCCCTGCCAACACCCATTGAGACAATCAGCCCATTGCTGAGACAATCATTGGCTCCCAGGGATTGTTGACCAACAAGGAGTGTGTATCAGCAAAGGCAAACTGAAAACATATAGAGCGATTACCCATACCAGCAGAAAAAAAACTTTATTCAGGATATTACGTGAACAGAATTATATCGCAATGTTCCAGCTTGCTGTTTGAATTCAGTGCTAAGACAGAGCATTATTATATTTCCAGTTGTAGCTTGTAGATGCAAACTATATGAGAATCTGGGTGTATTCAGATGTTGTTTGTTGGCACATCCAGGAATCAAGGAAGGCCCAAGACCGGGCCTTCGACTGATCTCCAGCATCTGCAGTCCTTACTTTCTCCTCGGCCCAAAGATTACTTATTCTCCAGCACAGAAACAGCCACTCGGTCCCTCTTCTTCTGCTGTTCCTGCTCTCAACTAGCCTCCTCTCAACATCCCCTTCACTATCTCACATCACCAAATCCTTCTATTTCTTCCTCCTTTGAGAGTAACTAGCACAGCCCCCCACAACCTCATCGACCCTTTCTAAGACCAGTATATCCTCCATGTCCAACGGGAGTGGATTGGAAAGGGAAGTGATCCATTGGGATGGTGTCCAATGTGAGGGGTACAGGAAGTGGACTGATCCATTGGGATGGTGTCCAATAGGCAGGTACAGGAAGGGGACTGACCCATTGGGATAGTGTCCAATAGGCGGGTACAGGAAGGGGGACTGACCCATTGGGATGGTGTCCCATGGGAGGGGTACAGGAGGTGGACTGACCCATTGGGATGGTGTCCAATAGGCAAGTACAGGAAGGGGACTGACCCCATTGGGATGATGTCCAATGGGAGGGTACAGGAAGTGGACTGACCCACTGGGATGGAGTCCAATGGGAGGATACAGGAAGGGGACTGACTCTTTGGGATGGTGTTCAATAGAAGGGTACGGGAAGGGGAGTGACCCATTGGGATGGTATCCAATGGAGAAGGTACAGGAAGTGGTTTAATCCATTGGGAATATATCTAATGGGAGAGTATGGGAAGGAGGAGTGACCCACTGGGATGGTGTCCAATGGGAGGGTATGGGAAGGAAACATGACCAATCCATTGTGATGATCCATTACCCCATACCCCGTCCCTCACCCGTGTCCTGCAGTGGGGGGATGGAAATGGATTTGGTGAAGAATCCTGGTTTTGTGGGAAGTGGGTGATGCAATGGTTACTATGGTGGCGGAGCAGAATGGGATGTGTAGCCAACTGTTGTGAATTGGGGTGGGGGGGGTGAGGAATGGGGGGCTGTAATGGCCAGACCCACAAGACCGCCCAAGCTGAGATTATCTGGGGACCTGGGGCAGACTGGATCGTTCTGATCGTCAGGGATTAGCAACCAGACCAGGAGCTCCTGTGTCAGACACAGGTCATATTTGTATTTACCCGGTGTTTACGTACATTGATCTAGCCTCCAAGACATTACTGTACAATGGAGCTACAATGCAGATTTAACATTAGTTGGGGGCAGAGTAAATGAGCAGGTTTAGTACTTTGGCAGTGTAGACTGGGTTTCTGTTTCACAGAACACAGAAGCTCTGCCCGCAAGAAAGACTCTGAGCTTCCAATTGCCTGTCACTTTAACGACACCCCTCTTGTCTTACCTGTCCCATCTTCCTCCCCATCTATCCACTCCACCCTCCCCTCTAACCTGTCACCTTCACTCCCCACCTCCCTATTCCCAGCTACCCTCCCCCCCTTCTCATTTATCTCTCAGCCCCCTTGGGCCACCCCCTCATTCCTGATGGAGATCATACTCGAAACGCTGACCAGCTGAGCTTTTCCAGCACCACACACATTTTGACTTTAACACCCCCACTCTGTTCCCTGGACACAACACCTCTCTGTTCTCAGGCCTGCCTCTAGGCCAAGCTCAGAATAAGCTGGAAGAACAGCATGTCAGTTTCCACCTGGGAACCCTGCATCTGTCCAGATTCGATGTCAAGTTCAAAAACTTTAGGGTCTCAGCTCTCCCATGTCCCACCCCCAACCAGGCCTTGTTATCACACAGTCTGCTCTTATACACAATGGTTAGCCACTGACAGCTATTCACCCTCCCAGCCAGACTGTTATCCACTCCTTTGTCTGTCCAACTGTTCTCTCTCTTTCTACTCTATCCCCAACTATTGTTTATTCCTTACGCCCCTCCCTATCTTTTGCATACGAAGAGACAGTTTTCCCCCGAGCAACCATCAGCTCTGAGGAAGGTCACTGACCCGAAAACTCTGATTTCTCGTCCACGGTTGTCTGCCAGACCCTGCTGAGCTTTTTTGCAGCAATTTCCATCTTTGTTTATAAGTGGCACATTCAAGCTAAGAAACAACACTGAAAGGAAACGTCTGTCATTGAGCATACAGGAATTTTACAAAACGAAAAGGAAGTTGGAACAGTCTTAAAAAGTTCCATCCCACTGGCACCTCGATCCTGCTTTTCGGTCTGTCACCATTTTGTGGTGAGCACTTTCCATTTTGCATGAATGAAAATGGACGTCCAAGTGCTCAGTGGTGTGGAAGCCCCCAGGCGAACTTTGACCTGCAAAGTCCTAAGCCTCCCTGGCGAGGTCAGTGGCAGACCTCAGTCATCTGTTGGTTGCCGACAGTCGGATGGGGCAGTGGTCACACAGAAGTGGCATTTCCTCCGTCTCGATGCCTTCCCAGCTGGGGGCCAAGGCACAACAAGCCGACGTGGCTGCCTGGTGAGGTAGATGTTCGAAACAAGAATTGACCGTTCAGCCTGCCGGAGGGGAGTCTGCCTCACGGCGGCGGCCCGGTAGCGGGCACGGAGAGCGTGCGTGACATGTAGCGTGAGCAAAGGCACAGAAGCAGACAGGACAGGACAGGACCCCCAACACCCGTGTTCAGCTTTGTCACCCGTATTCGGGGGTGGGGAACCC